>NC_029775.3:32019915-32022189 GCF_000817695.3 Arachis duranensis
TTTTCACTGAGAGGATGGGATGTAGCCATTGACAACGGTTATGCCCTACATACAGCTTGCCATGGAAGGGAGTAAGAAGGATTGGATGAATGTAATAAGAAAGTAGAGATTCAAGAGGAGCACAGCATCTCCATACGCCTATCTGAAATTTCTACTATTGATTTACATAAGTATTTCTATCCCTTTTATTTTCTATTTATTATTAATTTTCGAACTCATCATAAACCAATTTAATCTGCCTAACTGAGATTTACAAGGTGACCATAGCTTACTTCATACCACAATCTCTGTGGGATCGACCCTTACTCACGTAAGGTATTACTTGGATGACCCAGTATACTTGCTGGTTAAGTTGAATGGAGTTATGATCACACCAGGGATTATTAAGATCCCAATTTATCACACCATGATCTCTTTGGGGTATTTTTGATTTCATACAAATACAAAGAGACCAACTTTGAGGATCACAATTTCGTCCACCAAGTTTTTGGCGCCGTTGCCGGGGATTGTTCAAGTATGGACAACTGACGGTTCATCTTGTTGCTTAGATTAGGTAATTTTCTTTTCAAAAATCTTTTTCAAATTTTTTTTCTCTTTCGTTTTTTCCAATAATATTTTCGAAAAAAAATTAATAAAAATCCAAAAAAATAGAAAATCATGAAAATAAAAAACATTTTGTGTTTCTTGTTTGATTCTTGAGTCAACTTTTAAGTTTGGTGTCAATTGCATGCTTTAAAAATTGTTCTTGCATTTTTTCGAAAATTCCATGCATTCATAGTGTTCTTCATGATCTTCAAGTTGTTCTTGACAAGTCTTCTTGTTTGATCTTGATGTTTTCTTGTTTTGTGTTGTTTGTTGTTTTTCATGTGCATTTTTCGTTTGTTAGAGTCCATGCATGAAAGATTTCTAAGTTTGGTGTCTTGCATGTTTTCTTTGCATAAAAAATTTTTCAAAAATATCTCCTTGATGTTCATCATGAGCTTCAAAGTGTTCTTGGTGTTCATCTTGACATTCATAGTGTTCTTGCATGCATCATGTGTTTTGATCCAAAATTTTCATGTTTTGGGTCATGTTTGTGTTTTTCTCTCTCATAATTAAAAATTCAAAAATAAAAAATATCTTTTTCTTATTTTTCTCATAACTTTCGAAAATTTGAGTTGACTTGATCAAAAATTTTTTTAAAAATTAGTTGTTTCTTACAAGTCAAGTCAAATTTTCAATTTTAAAAATCTTATCTTTTCAAAATCTTTTTCAAAAATCATATCTTTTTCATTTTTTATTTTTCAAAAATTTCAAAAATCTTTTTCAAAATATTTTTAAAATATTTTTCTTATCTTTATATCATATTTTTGAAAATTAGCTAACAATTAATGTGATTGGTTCAAAAATTTGAAGTTTGTTACTTTCTTGTTAAGAAAGGTTCAATCTTTAAATTCTAGAATTTTATCTTTTAGTTTCTTGTTAGTCAAGTAATTAATTTTAATTTTAAAATCAAATCTTTTTCAAATATCTTTTTTATCTTTTTAATCATATCTTTTTATCTTATCTTTTATATCATATCTTTTTCAAAATTTTATCTTTTTCAAAATTTGATTTCAAAATATCTTATCTAACTTCTTATCTTCTTATCTTTTTCAATTTTGATTTCAATATCTTTTTCAATCAACTAACTAACTTTTTGTTTGTTTCCTATCTTTTTCAAAACCAACTAACTACCTATCCCTCTCTAATTTTCGAAAATACTTCTCTCTTTTTCAAAAATTCTTTTTTGTTTTAAATTTTAATTTTAATCTTATCTTATCTTTAATTTTCGAAAATTACTAACATCTTTTTAAAATTATTTTCGAAATTCTCCCTCTCTTTTCTTGTTCTATTTAATTATTTAATTACTAACACTTCTCTTCACCTCTCTCCATCTAAATATCCGAACCCACTCTTCTACATTCTTCTCCCCTTTCTTCTTCTACTAACATAAAGGAATCTCTATACTGTGACATAGAGGATTCCTCTTTCTTTTCTTGTTTTCTTCTCTTACATATGAGCAGGAACAAGGAAAAAGGCACTCTTGTTGAAATTGATCCAGAACCTGAAAGGACTCTGAAGAGAAAATTAAGAGAAGCTAAATTACAACAATCTAAAGGTAACCTTTCAGAAATATTAGAACAAGAGAAGGAGATGGCAGCCGAAAATAATAATAATGCAAGGAGAATGCTTGGTGACTTCACAAAGCCAACGTCCAAATTTGATGGAAGAAGCATCCCCATTCCTGCCATT
>NC_029775.3:32022517-32026587 GCF_000817695.3 Arachis duranensis
AACCAATTCATGTACACTTCTGAGAGGAATTCCGTGAATAATGGGATACCTCAGAAGAAAGGAGTTCTTGAAATTGATGCTCTAAATGCCATATTGGCTCAGAACAAAGTGTTGACTCAACAGGTCAACATGATCTCTCAAAGTCTGAACGGATGGCAACATGCATCCAACAGTACTAAAGAGGCAGCTTCTGAAGAAGCTTATGATCCTGAGAACCCTGCCATGGCAGAGGTTAATTACATGGGTGAACCTTATGGAAACACCTATAACTCATCATGGAGAAATCATCCAAATTTCTCATGGAAGGACCAACAAAAGCCTCAACAAGGCTTTAACAATGGTGGATGCAATAGGCTGAGCAATGGCAAGCCTTTTCCATCATCTTCTCAGCAACAGACAGAAAATTCTGAACAAAACACTTCTAATTTAGCCAATCTAGTCTCTGATCTGTCAAAGGCCACCTTCAATTTCATGAGTGAAACAAGATCCTCCATCAGAAATCTGGAGGCACGAGTGGGCTAGCTGAGTAAGAAAATCATTGAAACTCCTCCCAGTATTCTCCCAAGCAATACAAAAGAAAATCCAAAAGGAGAGTGCAAGGCCATTGATATAATCAATATGGCCGAATGCACAAGGGAGGAGGAGGACGAAAATCCTAGTGAGGATGACCTCCTGGGACGTCCCTTAAGCAAGAAGGAGTTTTCTATTAAGGATCCACAGGAATCTGAGGCTCATATAAAGACCATAGAGATTCCACTAAATCTCCTTCTGCCATTCATGAGCTCTGAAGACTATTCTTCCTCTGAAGAGGATGAAGATGTGACTGAAGAGCAAGTTGCTCAATATTTAGGAGCTATCATGAAGCTGAATGCCAAGTTGTTTGGTAATGAGACTTTGGAAAGTGAACTTCCCTTGCTCATTAATGAACTAGATACCTGGATTCAGCAAACTCTACCTAAAAAAAAAACAAGATCCTGGCAAGTTCTTAATACCTTGTACCATAGGCACCATGACCTTTGAAAAGGCTCTATGTGATCTGGGGTCAGGGATAAATCTTATGCCACTCTCTGTAATGGAGAAGCTGGGGATCATTGAGGTACAACCTGCCTTGTTCTCATTATAATTGGCAGACAAGTCATTGAGACAAGCATATGGAATAGTAGAGGACGTGTTAGTAAAGGTTGAAGGCCTTTACATCCCTACTGATTTCATAATCTTAGACACTGGAAAGGAGGAGGATGAATGCATCATCCTTGGAAGACATTTCCTAGCCACAGCAGGAGCTGTGATAGATGTCAACAGAGGTGAATTAGTCCTTCAATTGAATGGAGACTACCTTGTGTTTAAGGCACATGGCCATCCCTCTGTGACAAAAGAGAGTAAGCATGAAGAGCTTCTCTCAGTTCAGGGTCAAGAAGAGCCCCCACAGTCAAACTCTAAGTTTGGTGTTGGGAGGCCACAATCAAACTCTAAGTTTGGTGTTAAGACCCCATATCCAAACTCTAAGTTTGGTGTTGGGACTATACAACATTGACCTAATCACCTTTGTGGCTCCATGAGAGCCACTGTCAAGATATTGGCATTAAAGAAGCGCTTGTTGGGAGGCAAACCAATTTTATTTATCTAATTTTTATTTTATTGTTATTTCGTGTTTTATTAGGTACATGATCATGAGGAGTCACGAAAAAATCATAAAAATTAAAAACAGAATCAAAAACAGCAGAAAAAAATCGCACCCTGGAGGAAGCACAGGCTGGCGTTCAATGCCAGTAAGATGCATCTGGCTGGCGTTCAACGCCAGAACAGAGCATCAATCTGGCGCTGAATGCCAGAAACAAGCAACATTCTGGCGCTGAATGCCAGGAATGTGCCTAGAGGAAAAGCTGGCGCTGAACGCCAGTAACAAGCATGAAACTGGCGTTCAACGCCAGAAACATGCTTTACATGGGCGTTGAACGCCTAGAATGTGCACCACTCGGCGTTTAAACGCCAGAATAGTGTGCAAAGGCATTTTACATGCCTATTTGGTGCAGGGATGGAATTCCTTAACACCTCAGGATCTGTGGACCCCACAGGATCACCTCAGGATCTGTGGACCCCACAGAATCCCCACCTACTATATTCCCACCTTGCCTCCTAATCCTATTTTACTCTTCCCCATGTCACACTTCCCAAAACCCTTCACCAATCACCTCAATCCCTCTTCCCAATCACCCGCTTCACCACTCACATCCATCCACTGTTCCCCATAAAACCCACCTACCTTCAAAAATTCAAAAACATTTTCCCACCCATTCCCACCCTATATGGCCGAAACTTCACTCTCCCCTCTCCCTATATATACCCTTCCATTCTACTTCATTTTCACACAACACAACCCCCTCTTCTTCACCTTGGCCGAACCTACCTCTCTCCCTCTCTACCATATTCTCTTCTTCTTCTTCTCTTCTTTCTTCTATTGCTCGAGGACGAGCAATATTTTAAGTTTGGTGTGGTCAAAGCACAATCTTTTTTATTTTCCACTACCATCAATGGCACCTAAGGCCGGAGAATCCTCTAGAAAAGGAAAAAGGAAGACAAAAGCTTCGACCTCCGGGTCATGGGAGATGGAAAGATTCATCTCCAAGAGCCATCAAGACCACTTCTATGATATTGTGGCAAAGAAGAAGGTGATCCCTAAGGTCCCTTTCAAGCTCAAGAAAAATGAGTATCCGGAGATCCGACATGAGATCCGAAGAAGAGGTTGGGAAGTCTTAACCAACCCCATGCAACAAGTCGGAATCTTAATGGTTCAAGAGTTCTATGCCAATGCATGGATCACTAGGAACCATGATCAATGTATGAACCCGAATCCAAAGAATTATCTCACAATGGTTCGGGGGAAATGCTTAGATTTTAGTCCGGAAAATGTGAGGTTGGCATTCCACTTGCCCATGATGCAAGGAGATGAACGCCCCTACACTAGAAGGATCAACTTTAATCAAAGGTTGGACCAAGTCCTTATGGACATAGGTGTGGAAGGAGCTCAATGGAAGAGAGACTCCAAAGGCAAGCCAGTCCAACTAAGAAGACTGGACCTCAAGCCTGTGGCTAGAGGATGGTTGGAGTTCATTCAACGCTCCATCATTCCCACTAGCAACCGATCTGAAGTTACTGTGGATCAGGCCATCATGATTCATAGCATCATGATTGGAGAGGAAGTAGAAGTCATGAGGTCATCTCCAATGAAATCTACAAAATAGCCGACAAGCCCTCCACCATGGCAAGGCTAGCTTTTCCTCGCCTTATTTGCCATCTATGTTACTCAGCTGGAGTTATCATAGAAGGATAAGCCCATCACCAAGAAGAGGATGGAGCAAGCAAGAGAGACCATCCACGGATCTCAAGAGATGCATGAGGAAGCTCATCATCAAGAAATCCCTGAGATGCCTCAAGGGATGCACTTTCCTCCCAACAACTATTGGGAACAACTCAACACTTCCTTAGAAGATTTGAGCCACAATGTGGAACAATTAAGGGTGGAACATCATGAGCACTCCATCATTCTCCATGAAATAAGAGAAGATTAAAGAGCAATGAGGGAGGAGCAACAAAGGCAAAGAATGGACATAGAAGAACTTAAGGACATTGTTGGTCCTTCAAGAAGAAGACGCCACTAAAGGTGGATTCATTCCTTGTTCTTACTTCTTTCTGCTTTTCGGTTTTTATGTTGTGTTTATCTATGTTTTGTGTCTCTACTTCATGATCATTAGTAGTTAGTAACTATGTCTTAAGGCTATGAATAAATTCCATTAATCCGTCACCTCTCTTAAATGAAAAATGTTTTAATTCAAAAGAACAAGAAGTACATAAATTTCGAATTTATCCTTGAATTTAGTTTAATTATATTGATGTGGTGACAATACTTTTTGTTTTCTGAATGAATGATTGAACAGTGCATATGTCTTTTCATCTTGTTGTTTATGAATGTTAAAACTGTTGGCTCTTGAAATAATGATGAACAAAGAAAAATGTTATTGATGATCTGAAAAATCATGAAATTGATTCTTGAAGCAAGAAAAAGCAGTGAA
>NC_029775.3:32026653-32028066 GCF_000817695.3 Arachis duranensis
ATGGCGAAAAAAATAGAAAGAAAAAGAAAAAGCAAGCAGAAAAATCCAATAGCCCTTAAAACCAAAAGGCAAGGGTAAAAAGGACCCAAGGCTTTAAGCATCAATGGATAGGAGGGCCCAAGGAAATAAAATCCAGGCCTAAGCGGCTAAATCAAGTTGTCCCTAACCATGTGCTTGTGGCATGCAGGTCCAACTGAAAAGCTTGAGACTGAGTGGTTAAAGTCATGATCCAATGCAAAAAGAGTGTGATTAAGAGCTCTGGACACCTCTAACTGGGGACTCTAGCAAAGCTGAGTCACAATCTGAAAAGGTTCACCCTATCCGAAATTCTAAGTTCCTAGAGAAGCCAATCATTCTAAACTTCAAAGGAAAAAGTGAGATGCCAAAACTGTTCAGAAGCAAAAAGCTACAAGTCCCGCTCATCTAATTAGAATTAATATTCATTGATATTTTGAAATTTATAGTATATTCTCTTCTTTTTATCCTATTTGATTTTTAGTTGCTTGGGGACAAGCAACAATTTAAGTTTGGTGTTGTGATGAGCGGATAATTTATACGCTTTTTGGCATTGTTTTTAGGTAGTTTTTAGTAAGTTCAAGCTACTTTTAGGGATGTTTTCATTAGTTTTTATGTTAAATTCACATTTCTAGACTTTACTATGAGTTTGTGTGTTTTTTTGTGATTTCAGGTAATTTCTGGCTGAAATTGAGGGACTTGAGCAAAACTCTGAAAAAGGCTGACAAAAGGAGTGCTGATGCTATTGGAATCTGACCTCCCTGCACTCGAAATGGATTTTCTGGAGCTACAGAACTCCAAATGGCGCGATCTCAACGGCGTTGGAATGTAGACATCCAGAGCTTTCCAGCAATTAATAATAGTTCATACTTTATTCGGAAATTGACGATGTAACTTGGCATTGAACGCCAAGTACATGCTGCTATCTGGAGTTAAACGCCAGAAACACGTCAAGATCCGGAGTTGAACGCCCAAAACACGTTATAACTTGAAGTTCAACTCCAAGAAAAGCCTCAGCTCGTGGATAGATCAAGCTCAGCCCAAGCACACACCAAGTGGGCCTCGGAAGTGGATTTATGCATCAATTACTTACTCATGTAAACCCTAGTAGCTAGTCTAGTATATATAGGACATTTAACTATTGTATTATACATCTTTTGATCACTTTAGATCTAAGGAACATCTGGGGGCGCATAGTCCTTAGACCAAGGGGGCTGGCCATTCGGCCATGCCTGAATCTTTCACTTATGTATTTTCAACGGTGGAGTTTCTACACACCATAGATTAAGGGTGTGGAGCTCTGCTGTACCTCAAGTTTCAATACAATTACTATTACTTTCTATTCAATTCTCTTTTATTCTTATTCCAAGATATACGTTGCACAACACTTTGATGAAT
>NC_029775.3:32028212-32060906 GCF_000817695.3 Arachis duranensis
TCTAACCTTGTCTGTGGTATGATGGCGGCATTCATGGGGATCCGGAAAGTCTAACCTTGTCTGTGGTATTCCGAGTAGGATCTCGGGAATCCAGAAAGTCTAACCTTGTCTGTGGTATTCCGAGTAGGATTCCGGTATTGAATGACTGTGACGAGCTTCAAACTCCTGAAGGCTGGGCGTGATGACAAGCGCAAAAGAATCAAGGGATTCTATTCCAACCTGATTGAGAACCGATAGATGATTAGCCGTGCTATGACAGAGCATAGGATCATTTTCACTGAGAGGATGGGATGTAGCTATCAACAAGGGTGATGCCTCCAGACGATTAGCCGTGCAGTGACAGCGCATAGGACCAATTTCCCGAGAGGATTAAAAGTAGCCATTGATGATGGTGATGCCCTACATACAGCTTGCCATGGAAAGGAGTAAGAAGGATTGGATGAAAGCAATAAGAAAGTAGAGATTCGAAAGGATTCTAGCATCTCCACACACCTATCTGAAATTCCCACTATTGATTTACATAAGTATTTCTATCCCTTTTTATTTTCTATTTATTATTAATTTTCGAAACCCATAACCATTTAATCTGCCTAACTGAGATTTACAAGGTGACCATAGCTTGCTTCATACCAACAATCTCTGTGGGATCGACCCTTACTCACGTAAGGTATTACTTGGATGACCCAGTACACTTGCTGGTTAAGTTGAATGGAGTTGTGATCATAAATTCCAATAGAGCCAATTTTTAAATTCCATACAAGTACAAGGAGTACAATTTTAAGGATCACAATTTCGTCCACCATTGAGCCTATTTTACCCCTTGTTCTTTACTTTAGCTCATCACTAACTCTAAGCGGAAAACAATAATGTCCTTAATTTGAATCCTTGATTAGCTTAGACTAGTGAGAATGCTCATGAATTAAGTGTGGGGAAAAGTGGGTTTGGAAACGTTTGGTTTGGAAATTGAGTATGTTAGACTTTGTGTGAAAATATGAAAAATGTTAAGAACATGTTTATGCATTCAAAAGCTTAATCATATGCAATAAAAAAAAGCAAGTAATAAAAGGGGACAAAATGCCCCAAAGTAAGTGTTGGTATCAATGCATATGTACTAAACTCAAATTTAGGATGCATGAACATGTAGTAAACACATTTAATGGGAAGTTAGATTTTGTATTTTAATTAAATGAATTGTCTTAAGTTAGGTGGAAAGTTTATGTTAATTAAGGATTCAGATTTTAGTCCACTTGGCCAAATACAATCCTACCTTAACCCTAACCCCATTACAACCCTTAAAAGACCTCTTGATTTGTGTATTGGTGCATTATATTTTCGTTGATTGTTAGATAAAGAGCAAGCTATAGAAAGCAAAATTAGCAGAGAATTGAGAGAATTGACCCTAGACACTTGAGAGTTAGAATGATATACACCACTAGTAAGGGTTCAGTGCTTAATTCTATGTTCCCTGCTTTTATGAGCTATCTTCTTCTTGCAAGTTATTTATATTGTATTTTGTGATTTGAATTAGTGAAATCCAGTTCATATTTATTCTTGAAAGATTTATTTACTTTTTTCACCAAGTAGGTAGAACCATTTTAGCATGTAGTTGCATTCACATTTCATAGGTTGCATTGCATGAGTCTTGCCTTTCCTTACTCATTTATTTGGTCTCCTTGAGTTTAGCATGAGGACAAGCTAATGTTTAAGTGTGGGGAGGTTGATAAACCAATATTTTATGGTATATATTATATTTAATTGAATAAACCACTATTTTATTGTTTACAATGTGCTTAATTGTGTGGTTTTATCATGGTCTTTACCCACTTATTCATATAATTAGCATGCATTTATATTTCCTTCCTAAAATTATTACATGATTGAAAACATGCTTCTTTGGTCTTAATTTAGCTAATCTTAATCCTCTCTTATTACCATTCGATGCCTTGATCTGTGTGTTAAGTGCTTCAGGCTTTATAGGTCATGAATGAGTGAGAGATTGGGAAGGAAGCTTGCAAAAATGGAAGGAACACAAGAAATTGAGGAGATGACCAGCAAGAAGTGACGCGTACGCGTCAGCGACGCGACCGCGCGGAAGAAAGGAATTCGCAGTGACGCGGTCGCATGGCTCACGCGACCGCGCTGATTGGAAAAGCACAAGTGACGCGGAAGCATAAACGACGCGAACGCGTGGTAGGGAAAAACGCGAATGACGCGATCGCATGACGTGCGCGATCTGCAGAATTACAAAAGTCACTGGCAGAGATTCTGGGCCACATTTCAACCAGTTTTCGGCCCAGAAACACAGATTAAAGTCAGGAAACTTGCAGAGACTCAGGAGGCTCTCATAATTCACAATTTTAGTTTAGATGTAGTTTTTAGAGAGAGAGGCTCTCTCCTCTCTCTTAGAATTTAGAAATTAGGATTTTTAGAAATTAGGATTTATTTCAACTCTTTATCAGGTTCAATATCTTTTTATTTCGACTCCTCTTAATTGTTGATTATTGATGTTGCTTATTTGGCTTATGACTCTTCATATTTGGATTGATTTTATTTTATTAATGCAATTGAGGTATTTAGATTTATGATTGTTTTCTCTAATTTATGTTATTGATGCTTGTGCTCCATCCAAATTATTTTCATTCAAGTAGGTTTTGTTCCCTTTTGGCTTTGGTTGATTAATTGGTAACTCTTGAGTTATCAAACTCATTGTTGACTGAAAATTGGAATTCTTCAAGAATTGATTCGAGATCCAATAACTCTAACTTTTCCCAAGGAAAGACTGGGACTTGAGGATTCGAATTAATTCATTCACTTTACTTACCTTCATAGTTAGAGGTTAACAAAGTGGGAGAAAAATCTAATTCTCATCACAATTGATAAGGATAACTAGCATAGGACTTCCAGTTCTCATACCTTGCCAAGAGTTTATTTTACAGTCAATTATTTATTTTACTTGCCATTCATCATAATTGTTCCTCATTCTTAAAACCCCCAATTTACAAACTCATAACCAATAATAAGAACATATCTCCCTGCAATTCCTTGAGAAGACGACCCGAGGTTTAAATACTTCGGTTATCAATTTATTTAGGGATTTGTTATTTGTGACAACCAAAACGTTTGTACGAAGGGATTCTTGTTGGTTTAGAAACTATATCTACAACGCAACTATTTTTATAAAATTCTTTACTAGCAAAAATCCCAACGTCAATGACGCAAACGGTAACCCATGCCTACACACGTAACCAAATGCCATTAAGAATTCCCAGTCACAACCACATGGAAAAAAACATTACCGAAACAAAAAAAACCAACTACACGACCTGTTACCTATTTGTACTGTAAGTGCTATCGAGTGACACGACATCTCCATAGTATTCATAGGAAGCCCTGCACCTTGCATCAACCCAAACTGCACTCCTAAATATACACTCATCGTCCAAATTCACTGCATAGAAGAAGTTCGGATTGATGTCCTTCATTCTCATGAAATAGTTCATCATCTCCCTAACATCCGCATTTGCGTTGCTGGTTCGGAGTCTTGCTGTAATATAGTTTCTTAAATCCTTTTCTGAGAATCCCAGATTCGACGGGCCCCCAGCCTCATTGGCCAAAGCTAGGAGGGTCTTGTTTGGTCGAATCCCAGCCTCATCATTATTCTGAATCACGCACTTTGCATGCATGGTCAGCTGCCTATACCCACGGTAGTGCACTTCCTTCTTCGCGAACATGGGTGCATGTGCCTCAACTCTACCTTGAAGAAAAGCACTCTTGCTTCTCCTTATCAAATTTCACATATATTCTTGCCTTGCACCCAGCGGCCGAAATCCGGTTCTTGCACGTTGGTGCTTTAACACGAGACCCATGGATGCGATCCCGATTACAGTGGATAGCCTGGTTAACGGGTTCCTTCGTGATCTTGTCAAATGTTGTTGTCCTTATCTTAGTTGCAAATCCAACTTTCTTTATGTAGCTAACATAAAAATCATGAGCTAGTTGCAACTTCGCAAACTGCATTTCAACGCTTGGTATTTCATCTTCCTCCACAGAACTATGATCAGGTAACTACATATAAAATAAAACAAAGCCATTAATTATGACATCAGACATGTGAATCCTGATTGCACAAATTTAAACTACAATCCGAACCTCGCCACAAATATCCATCGTATCACTTCCAACATCAGTAACATCCAACATTTGCGTGGCCTGCACTTTCAACATAAACACACAAATTACAACAAAAAAAAACAATTTTTATTCACTATCATATACATGAAACATCACTTACTAGCACAAAAAAAATGCGAACTAAATTTATAAATCAACTCATCCACCCAACCAATTTAAGCTTTACATCAAAGGCATTTAAATGCTACTCATGGTAATTAAATCAATTATTTCATTTGAAATATTATACAATTATTGTGACTACTACCTACTCTCTTTCACGTTAACACTGCATAGCATACAGCTGAACATGCATCAGGTACAACTCCCATACACTGTTCCTTCCTTGGTTTTCCAGCCACTGGTGCATATTTTTACTTTTAAGAGATGCTTTCTTTATGCATACATTAAGCATCATGCATAACTGTATACATATACTCATCTTCTAATACAAACATGCAGGAAGCAAATACATGAAAAGCATCAATTGATAACTCCTACATTTTTCCTTTTCATTATCAAAATATATCTTTTTTACCTATTATACCATTGGCTACAACTCTAATTCAATTTATAACTCTTGCACTAACATTGCCTACATGCCACTGTATTTTATTTACGAGGGAGTATATTCAATTTTAATGGGTTTTCATATAAGCTTTTTGTTAAAATTGGTACCAACAGAATGCTTCTACAGCACTCGGTAAAACAAAAAACAAACTGAACAGGTTAACCTATAGGCAAAATACTCTCAACTGGAATTTATTGAATGGAAATGCAGAAATTACAATAGAATAGAAAAATGATAGTAGAGGAATTTCGAGAGTCCTCTTCTCTCCTAACCTAGGCCTTTTCAAATCTTTTCCTGCTTTAATACCTATTAGGTTCCTTCTTTTATTGCCTCACCCTCTCTCTAATCGAAACCTTCACAATCATGCAATTCCCTGATTCTCCTCTAATTGATTCAATCAGTTATTGCCTCCTAAAATCATGCAGTCCCTGATTTTCCTCTAACTGACTCAATCAGTTATTGCTTCCTAAAATAAATCAGTTATTTAAATCAGTTTTCCTCCCTTTCCTTTATTATTTCGTCTAGAATAATGATAAGGTAAAGGGATTATTATCTTCCCTTTTTTAGCTGCCTGCACTGCTAACTCAACATTCTCCTCAGGGTACGTAACACTTTTTTAACAAATAAGTATTTTCTTCTAGAAACACATCAATATGTTGTGGTTACAATCGTTAATCACATTTGACATACATATAAGAATACAATGATATGTAAAAAATTTCCTAAGCTTCATTGACTAAAGCATGTTGTTGATGCATCTGAATACCAATTAACAACATAAAATTAAACAAGCCACTTGCATTGATTCTAAACTGCCCATTCAACTAAAAATGACCATCCATTAAAAAACATTTCATACGTAACGATGCTCACATTAGTCATTTGCACAGGATCGACGACGAGAGGTTCATCTATATTTTCATTTGGATTTGATAAAATCTCATTCCCGCCGAGAGATAGAATACAATCCACTGGTTCAGCCATAATGCACTCCATTAATGAACTCCGGCGGGGTGACGGAGGTGGAAGAGCAAGCACACTTGAGACCCCTTCTACTTGTGACGTGGACATCAAGCATAAGAAACACACGCTCTCTCTTGCTATGCACGCTGGATATCTGTGTGGTTGCCGTCCAACGCAAATCGAACAACAAATGTGTAGGTGGTGCTGGACGAGGGCCTTTGCGGACTATGACACTGGTGGTAGGCAAGTCCGACGACGGACAGTGACGAGTGAGAAAGTAGTTTTCGGTGAAATCTGGAGATGATGGAGATAATACGGTATTGATAAACTGACGTCTATGTTGTACTCCTATAACTGCTTCTATTCCTATTTTTTTCAAAATTTAAATTTGAATTAATTCAAAATTAATTAATTATCCATAAATTTAATTTTAATTCAAAATTAACCCCATTGTATGCATTCTACAATAAGCACATTGGCTCCTTATACTTTCTCTTTTTAGATATTAGGATTTGCTTATTGAGCCAGGCCTCTGTTATGATCCAACCAATGTTAGGCCGCGTTTGTTAAGAATATAAATAGGAGTCTTGAGTCATTGCATAAAGAACAAGAAATTAATGAATTGATATTAAACTTAGTTCAATTTGAAGTTTCTCTTCCTAACTCGAAGAAGAGTTTTAACATTGGTATTTTTATTGAGAGCCTTTCATGGCAGAAGAAACTGAATTCGTCAGGAGCGAAATTTCTATGTTCGATGAAATCAATAGTTACTGGTGGCCCATCTTAGCCGGCCAATTTTGGGATACTAGAGGCACTACGAAAGAGCAGATATTGTTAGAAGTTGAAAGGGGTTTAACTGGTCGAGTCTTGACATGGTTTTGACTATGGAGTTGGCGCAATCCAACAGCAGATTGGGAGATGTTCGACATGGCATTCCTACATGTTTCCAACCAGATATGCACCCAATCCTACCTGAAATTTGTTCGAAAGAAGTAGAAGAATGGAAAGAGATTAAGGCTAGGCTAAATCTCAGTCAACAACAACAACAGCGATCACAAATTGATAAAAAAAATCAATTAGAAAATCACAGCAGCAATAGCAGAAATTCAAGAAAGAAAAGAGGAAGAAGAACAAATTAAGCACAAAACAAAATTTGAGCAACTTAACAGAGAAGAATTAGAAGAAGAAGAATCAAATTCCAAATCTCAATCACAACCACCACGGCACCAAGAAGGATCAATAGAAATTACAGATTAACCAAAACTACATCATATGGATATAAAAATTACAACTTCAAGAATTCAACGATCTTTTTCAACACCTCAACATCAGTTCTCAGCATCATCAATCACAATTCTAGATTTTACAACACTGACAATCCAATCAAAATACAAATGTTTTTACCAAATGCAGCATCCGATGAAGGTGAGCACTGGCAATGACGATGCAACTAGAGGCTTCAAAGATTGGCGCACAGGTGAATGGTCTGAACTAGCAAGGGCGGTTGTAGTGCAACGACCACCACCAGAACCTCCGGATCTGAAGGAGCAAGAAGAGGTGGCAGTTTTCAGGCGTAGGTGTGGCTAGAAAAAGTTGCGGTCGAAGGCGGAAATTGAAGGGCGTTCCTCCCATCTCCTGTTCAGCTGTAGCGATAAGCAATGGATGGAGAAAGAGCTTTTTTTGTTGGTCTATGGTCAGGTGGATTATTTTAAAGTTTGGAATCCTAAGAATTATTTGTATGAGTTTTGGGGGTTAGAACCAACAAGTTTGTTATACTTTAGTTGGATATTATTTTAAACTTTGGAATCCTGAAAAAAATTGTGTTATATGTAGTAGGATAAAAAATAATTGTCTTAAAATTATTTATTTTTTAATTTTTTAAATAATTATAATTAGGAATAATTATACTTAGAATTTAAAGAATGTTTTTTTGTTTTTACTAACCTTGAGATCAAAATTGTTTTGATGGGGAAGTATTGTTACGACCCAACTAATATTGGGTTGCTCAATTAGTTGGTCAACCTATTAGAGTTTTTAGAAATATAAATAGGAGTACTGAATCATTGTATGAAGGACAAAAAATTAATAAATTGATATTAAATTTGGTTCAATTTAAAATTTTTTCCTTAACTCAAAAAGAGGTTCTAACAGTCTTATCCTGAAAAATAAATAAATATGATTGTATTTCTGTATTTGATTATTTTAAATTTTGACTAAAATACTTTGGGTTTAATCATGAAAAATGCATTAGTTCGACCCAATTTAATCTGAAAAAAAAAATTTGGTTGCAACCTATTTTGCTTGTCTTATTAAGCCCAATCCAATTATGCCGCTAATGGCATCACATCCTCGGCGTTAAATAAATTCTTTTTAACAAAACCAAAAACAATAGAAAATAATCAAAATGTTCCTTCAAGAATTGTTATAACAAGAAATTTGTAAGCAACATTGGTAAATTTTAAAAGATTTTACTAATAAGGGAGTTAAAAGTATCTATTCATGAATACATTAAAAAAAATAAAAAAAATATTTGGGCATTAATTTGATTATTTATGATGCATGGACACCGACACCGATACAGAACACGTTGACATGTGAATTTTAAAATCTTATAAGACTCGGGATAGAAATTAATTTATGAATGGAAGTAATAATGGAGATGTGCAACTATATTGTGATTTGGCGTATATTCCACAAATGTGGATCTGTTGAAGTCAGTAACCTGCAAAACGCATAATATGTTTTGCATGAATCAAAAAATCAGAAAGCTGCAACAACATGCAAAACGCGGCTTCCGATTGACAGGGAAGCAGATCGAGGGCTCGAAACGTGTCCCTGTCTCCTGCATGCAGATCGGACCTGCTTTGTTGACCATCTTTGAAGTCCAAAAATGAAAGCTGCGTTTGGCAGCTAGCCAGGCCAAAATGCAGGTTGTGTTTAGCAGTCTTCCCAGTTGAATGCACGCCACATGTTGGAGAAGAGTGTTGAGGGGTATTTAAAACGCAAGACGCAATAGAGGGGGTGTTTCTGAAGAGTGAAGAGTGTTGTGTGAGGGTTGTGCAGAGAGGGGTTTGGAAAGGTGTGAGGAAGCTTGTGAGAGGAAGAAGAAGAGTAAAAAGTTTAGGTTCATTTGGATCTTAAACAAAAATTGGTTCGTGATTTTACTAAACCTGAAGATCATATTATTGAATACTTGGATCATCCTCAATGGATAAGTAATTTTTTTAAAAAAATTTATGATAAATAAATATATTTATTTAAATTTTATTTATTTATCTTTTAACAATTATTATTATTATTATTATTATTATTAGAACGTCTTTATCAGAATGATAAAAAGCTTAAGACCTCTCTTATTACTTTTTCAATATGAAAAAGTAATAAGAATTCAAAATGAAAAAGGTCGTCTTATTCAAAACCCCAATTATGAAATCCCTTCTCGCCTACTTCACACCTCGGAACGCACCGTTCTTATAGAGAGAGAGAGAGGCGCTTTCACATCTTTTTAAGCCGAAATGAAATGGCTGGGGAGAGGGAAGGTTCCCTTTTTTTAGTTTTAGGGTACTCCGGGAAACAGATCCAGTGGAGACGGGATGGGGCCTGTAGCTCAGAGGATTAAAGCACGTGGCTACATTGTTGAGTTAAGAAATTAACTAAATTAATTAGTGATTACAAACATTATTTTTGGGCAAAATGAATAATTAGTGTTGATTAATTATAATTGCATATTACTAATTATTTATAAAATATTGCAGGCCAAAATGTGAATTACAGCCCAAATAGAATGAGAAATAAAACAAGGCTGACGGGCCAACAATATAAACGAAGCCCATAAGGAAACAAAATTGAAGAAATCAGAACGGGCCAAGCATATCACTACCCGATCCAAGCCCGATTTTACTTCAGCAAGCAATTTCCTCCATCTTGCTCTTACCAAAGCAACGTTCCTCTCTCTTTTGTCTTAGTCAAATTAGAGTTTCAGAAAAGTAAGAAAGAGAAAGAGAAAGAGCTTCTTCCACACGCCATTCACAGAAGAAGAAAGAAAGAGAAAGATCAAGCTTGAGGGGCCGAAGTCTAATCATCCAGTTCAAACCAAATCAAGCTTAGGTCAAGATTAAAGGTAAACTATTTCCTCTTCCATGCATAAGATCTTCCTCTCTTCTTCCCAACTCTCTGCAAGTCCAAAAATGGCATACAAGGAAAAGTTACCTTCAGCCCCAATCTGTTGTGTATCCACGGTCTCAAACTTGTCTTGGAGACCAAGTTGGTTTTCAAGGGTCCAGATTAAGTTGACCACTAGAAGGTTTTTGTGGTTCCTGCTTTATGGCTTTCGGCCAAGATGAAGGAGTCAGAAGAAAAAGTTTTTACTCTAAGGTTTAATGAGAAAAAGTGAATCTGTAGGTTGGTGAAGCTCAAGGCTCAAGGTGTTGACCTTGGAAGAAGAACCAAGTAACATGCAAGGAGATAAAAGAAGTTTGGTGTTCATTCAAAAACCAAGGAGAGATAACCAGAGTATTGAGTTTTTATTCTGAGAACTAAATCAAAGGCTTGCTAATCTAGTTTTTGCATAGCACAAAGGCTGTTGATGAAGTCAATCTCCTTCATGTTTTACTGATTGTAATGTACTTTTCTAAGTATATCTTTCTGTAATTTCTTGTGAGAAAAGGCATTGTGAGAAAGCTCAAGTAAAAGCCATGAGTGGAAAAAGGCTGAATGATACACTTGAGAGAAAAGCCTAGAGTTATTTTCTGATTTCTTTAGGTTGGTTAAGTGTCATATATCTTGTACCTGTTTGGTATCCCTTTCTTAGTTGGGTTAGCACTAAGAGTGAATAGTTAGGTGTTAGCATAGCCAATGTCAAGTTAGGATAGAACTTGAGTGTGAAATTGGTGTATGTAATACTTTTAACTATAGTGGAAATTCCTCCATTGTTGTGGAGGAGACTGGATGTAGGTTGCATAGCACAAGGCAACTGAACCAGGATATATGCTGGTGTTAGCTTTTCTCTTCTCTGCTGTGTTCTATTTTCTGATATTCATGAGATAAAAACAAATTGTCTCATAAATTTCTACTGCTGAGTTCAAACAGAATCAGAATTGAAAGTTTCGTTTAAAAGGTCATAAGAGCAACTGAAAAGGAATGCATAGATTCAACCCCCTTCTCTAAACCTACCACAACCTTCAATTGGTATCAGAGTTTAGGTCTCAAGAATCAAGCTTAACCGCTTGGAGCAAAGATTCAATGGCAAACAACTTGGGCACAACCATAGTTGCCTACACCCTCACTGAAGGCCATTCAAACAACCGGCCACCTTTCTTCAACGGGAAGAACTATTCCTACTGGAAAGAAAGGATAAGGATCTTCATCCAATCTATTGACTACAACATATGGAAGATTGTTGTGAGCAGTCCCAAGATCCTAACAAAAACAAGTGCTGATGGAGTGGTGACTCCAAAAGAAGAAGCTGAGTGGAACGAAGATGACAAGAAGAAGATAGAGCTGAATGCTAAAGCAATCAACCTTCTTCACTGTGCTATCAGCTTTGAAGAGTACCGGAAGGTGTCTAGATACAAGACAGCCAAAGAAATCTGGAAAAAACTCCAGGTTACACACGAAGGCACTAAACAAGTCAAAGAAACGAGGATTGATATGCTGCGAAAAGAGTACGAGATGTTCAGCATGAAGGATGGAGAAAGTATTGATGAAGCGTTTGAGAGATTCTCAATCATAATCAATAACCTTGATGCTATGGGTACAAACTATGCAGAACAAAACTTGGTGAGAAAACTCCATAGAAGCCTCACAAAAGAATGGGAAAACACTGCTACTGTCCTAATCGAGAGCAACAACATAAGTCTCATAACCTATGATAAGTTGAGAGGAAAACTCCTTGCCTATAAAGCCACACACACAAACACAGACTCAAAGAAAAAGGGAATAGCCCTCAAGTCTCAGATAGAACCGAAAGAGAGTGAGTCTAGTGATGGTATTTCAAAAGATGAGCTTTTGTTTTTTGTTAAGAGATTTAGAAGGATGATCAAGAACAAAGGCAAATACAAGGGCTCAAGTTCAAAGGACCACAAGTTCGACCTGAGCAAGGTGACGTGCCATCACTGCAAGGAGGCTGGACACTTCAAGCTAAACTGTCCAAAGCTCAAAAAGGAGGACAAAGGAAAGAAGGAAAGGAAGAGAGTACTCATGGCAACTTGGGAGGATCTTGAGAATGACTCAAATAAAGAAGAAGAATCTGAAGGTGAAGACAAAGATTATTTCATGGCTGGAAACAACAATCTTGATGAGGTAAATTACTATGATTTAACCATAGATGATTTACATGCTATTATTGATGATCTCACCTTAAATACATCAAAACTGCTAGATAAATACAATGAGTGCAGATCTGAAAGAAATGTGTTAAGAGCTGAAAATGATTTTTTGAAAGAAAAAGTAAATGAAACTAAATGTGTTTTGGACATTATTGAAGAAAACAGATTTTTAAAATCTAAACTTGAAAAATTAAAAGGAAAGCACATCATGGATCCTTATCATGAGTTAATTGCTGAAAATGAAAGATTAAATGATATGATTAAAAGGCTGAATGGTGACTTAGCAAAATTTGCTCAAGGTTCAAGTAACTTGGACAAATTACTTGCAAGTCAAAGACCATTGTTTGAAAAATCTGGTTTAGGCTACATAGCCAAGAAAGATGCAGTTTCCAATATTTCCTCTATAAAGTTTGTGGCTTCTTCATCAAATACAAAAAACACATCTAACAAATCTAGTATTGGGTATGTTCCCACACTTGAGAAGAAATTTGATGAAGTTCACACAAGTGAAATTGAACCTTCACCAAGAACCGAACCTACTTCAAACAGACCAGGTTTAGGTTACATTTTGAAAAATGAGGCTGCTTTCAAGAAACAAATTTTCTACAACAAAACCTCATTTTCGAAAAATCCAAAGAGTTTCAAAAATTCTGGTGAAAATATTTTTGCAAAGAGGAATAATTATAACAAAAATCAGTTTGTCAAAAGAAATCCATCTCCTCCAAAAACCAGAAAATTTCAACCATTTAATCACTTCAATCAGTATAACTCACCTCAATTTCAGCAACACACATCGAAAAATCATTGTGTTAATTGCAAGAAATTTGGTCACTCATATGCACAATGCTTCATTGAAAAAAGAGTTGTAGGAAACAAAGTTTACAATGTTGTTTGTGATTTCAATGCACTTGGGCAACCAAGATGGATTAACTTCAAAGGATCCAAATTAATTTGGATACCTAAGGCTACTTGAAACTCTTCATGCAGATTTGCCTAGCATCCAAGAACAAAAAGGACATGTGGTACATGGATAGTGGATGTTCAAGGCACATGATTGGAAGATCAACCTACTTCATCAAACTAAACAAGTATGATGGAGATTTTGTGACTTTTGGAGATGATGGTAAAGGTAAAATCATTGTTGTTGGGAAAGTAGGTAATGAGAAATCTACTTTCATTGATGATGTACTTTTTGGTATGTGGTTTGAAACATAATCTTTTAAGTATAAGTTAGCTGTGTGATTTAGGATATTTAGTGACTTTCAAAAGATTTGAATGCTGTGTTATAAATGAAAAGACAAATGAAGTGATGTTTGTTGCCAAGCGTTTTAATAATATGCATGGACTTACTCTTGATGATCTAAAGGATCAAAATATAGCTTGTCTTCACTCTAAAGAATCTGAAAAGTAGTTATGGCACAAGATATTGGGCCATGCAAGTATGTTTCAAATAAACAAACTTGTAAAGAAGGAATTAGTAAGAGGTCTTCCGTTTATAAAGTTTGACAAAGACATCACTTGTGATGCTTGCCAAATGGAAAAATAAACAAAAAGTTCTTTTAAACCAAAAGAAGACATCTCTACTAAAAGACCACTTGAGTTGCTACACATTGATTTATTTGGTCCAACAAGAACTCAAAGCCTAGGTGGCAAACATTATGGTTTAGTAATTGTGGATGACTATACTAGGTTCGGTTGGGTTTTATTTCTTGCACACAAAAATGAAGCCTTTTCGGCCTTTGAACCTTTTTGCAAGAAAATTCAAAATGAAAAGGATTTAAAAATCTCTTCTATAAGAAGTGACCATGGAATTGAATTTGAAAATAATTTATTTGAATCCTTTTGTGAGGAATTTGGAATATCTCACAACTTCTCTTGTCCAAGGACACCACAACAAAATGGTGTGGTGGAAAGGAGAAATAGAAGCATACAAGAGATGACAAGAGCTATGCTTTGTGAGAGCAATGTTCCAAAATTTCTTTGGGTTGAAGCGGTTAACACGGCTTGCCACATTTTGAATAGAACAATCATAAGAAATTTTTTTAAGAAAAACCCCTTATGAACTTTGGAAAGGCTACCCACCAAACTTAGACTACTTACACATCTTTGGATGTAAATGTTTTGTTTTAAATAACAAGGATAATTTGGGTAAATTTGATCCAAAGGCTTATGAGTGTTTATTTGTAGGATATTCCACAACTAGTAAAGCATATAGGGTTTATCATCAAGATGCTAGGATTATTGATGAGTCCATACATGTTACATTTTGTGATACTAACTTGGTGCAAAGTATTTTGGAAGATTGTGATGTAGAAAATCAAGCTCAAAAGGAAGTTGAAATTGGGCAAAATCAAGAAAATGGAAATTCTGTTCAACCTGACCCAGAAACTGCATTTGCTAAAAATTCGAGAGACAATTCCATTTTGTCTCATGAATTTGAGGGAGATCTTGAAGACAGCAGCACCCAAAGTCCCTTGGTAACTGAATCTGCCGCCAAGTCTACCAGACCTCGTGAATGGAGATTCTTGAAGAATTATCCAGAGGAATTTGTCACTGGGGACGTCTCACAAGGGGTTAGAACTCGGTCATCCACTAGAAAGGCAAATGAAGGTTCAAACATTGCCCTTCTCTCACAAATAGAGCCTCAAAATGTCAAGGAAGCCCTTAGTGACCTTTCTTGGGTTAAAGTAATGGAGGATGAGCTTCTTGAATTTGAGAAGAATCAAGTGTGGACTTTGATTCCAAGGCCGAGTGGAAAGAAAGTGACCAACACCAAGTGGATATTTCGGAACAAGTTAGGAGAAGATGGCAGCATTGCAAGAAACAAGGCAAGGCTTGTGGCACAAGGATATAACCAAGAAGAAGGAATAGACTTTGATGAATTCTTTGCCCCTGTTTCCCGAATGGAAGCCATAAGACTTCTCTTAGCCTATGATGCATTTTGTGGTTTTAAATTATATCAAATGGATGTGAAATGTACATTTTTGAATGGTGTGATAGATAGAGAAGTGTATGTGGAGCAGCCACCTGGTTTTGAAAATAAAGAGCATTCTGATCATGTTTTCAAATTATCTAAAGCTCTCTATGGTTTAAGACAAGCTCCTAGAGCTTGGTATGAGAGACTTAGCTCTTTTCTTTTGAAAAATGGTTTTCAAAGAGGCACCACAGACACAACTCTATTTATCAAGAATTCTAATGATTCTTTTATTCTAGTCCAAATATATGTTGATGACATTATTTTTGGATCAGCAAATGAATCCCTTTGTTCTGATTTGGAAAACTCATGACAAGTGAATTTGACATGAGTATGATGGGTGAACTTAATTTTTTCCTTGGGCTGCAAATTAAACAAACTGAAAATGGTATTTTCATTCATCAAGAGAAGTATGCCAAGGAATTAGTTAAGAAATTTGGTATGGAAAATACCAAACCCATGGAAACTCCCATGCACCCTAATTCTAAATTAGATAAGGGAGAAATTGAGAAAGATGTAGATGAGACTAGGTATAGAGGAATGATTGGTTCTCTTATGTACTTAACATCCTCTAGACCCGACATTATGCAAAGTGTTGGATTGTGTTCAAGGTTCCAATCCAAACCTAAAGAGTCACATCTTTCAGCAGTTAAAAGGATCATTAGATATGTTCATGGCACATCCAACTTTGGTCTTTGGTATCCTAAAACTAATGATTTTTTTGCAGTTGGTTATTGTGATGCAGACTTTGCTGGTGATAGAGTTGATAGAAGGAGCACTTCAGGCCTATGTTGCTTCCTTGGAAAGTCCTTAAATGTTTGGTCAAGTAAAAAGCAACCGACAGTGGCCTTATCCACTGCAGAGGCTGAGTATATAGCTGCTTCTTCTTGTTGTTCTCAGCTTTTATGGTTAAAAACACAGCTTGCTAATTACAAATTAAATGCTAAAAATATTCCCTTGATGTGTGATAATATGAGTGCCATCAATATTTCTAAAAATTCAGTTTTGCACTCTAGGACTAAACATATTGAAGTGAAATTTCACTCAATAAGAGAACATATCCAAAAAGGGGATATTATTATTCAATTTGTTAAATCTGAGGAGCAATTAGCAGACATTTTCACAAAACCATTAGCTGAGGATAGATTCTGCATGCTGAGGGCTTGTCTAAAAATTTTGAGTTATGATTCTTTATTTGAAAAATGCTGATGTATTTGCTGGAGCTTTTTGTCTCATAAACAGGTATGAGACAATTTTGGGCAGGTGATGAATGTTTCTTTCAAATCAGCGTGTTCTGGGCTTGTTTCAAGTGAAAGTCAATCTGGGCTAACCTCAAAATCAGATCTAGAGTGGTCCAATGTGTTTCCTTAAATCCATCCATCTCTGGGCCCATATATGAATGTTACAATTTTTTGTTTGGTTGTTGTGTTTGTCGGGCTGCGTGCTTAATTTTTTTTGAAAGAATTTTTCATTCAATATTCTTGACCCAAAAAGATTTTCAGTTTGATTTAAATTTTTAAAAGTTTTCAAAATTTAAAAATTAATTTCCTGTTTTAATTTTTAAATCAAATAAAATCTTTCTTTTATGAGGTCAGGTCTTTTCATGTCATTTCAAAAGGTGATGCAGTTGCATGGTTTTGGAAATCCACTTTTGGGTACGGTTACTGTTCATACCCTGGGTCAAGCTGTCCAACCCGGGATGTTTAGCGACAAGCCGACCGACCTCTTCAGGTCAGACTGTCCGACCTCTTCTCAAAGAGCTCGGCCAAATCGCCAAAGGAGCCAAAGCAGGCCCAAAATGAAGGAACACAGCCCAATCTAAAGGCAGCCAAAGCCCAGAAAGATAAAGGTGGTTCCTCTAATGATAAGATGACTTCACTCAAAGATAAGATAAGATAAGATAAGATAACTATTGATGAGCGGATAATTTATACGCATTTTGGCATTGTTTTTAGTATGTTTTTAATATGTTTTAGTTAGTTTTTATAATATTTTATTAGTTTTTAGTTAAAATTCACTTTTCTGGACTTTACTATGAGTTTGTGTATTTTTCTGTGATTTCAGATATTTTCTGGCTGAAATTGAGGGACCTGAGCAAAAATCTGATTCAGAGGCTGAAAAGGACTGCAGATGCTGTTTGATTCTGACCTCCCTGCACTCGAAGTAGATTTTCTGGAGCTACAGAAGCCCGATTGGCGCGCTCTCAATGGCGTTGGAAAGTAGACATCCTGGGCTTTCCAGAAATGTATAATAGTCCATACTTTGCCCGAGATTTGATGGCCCAAACTGGCGTTCTAAATCAGGTCAAAACTGCCCGGCGTTAAACGCCGGAACTGGCACAAGAATGGGAGTTAAACGCCCAAACTATCACAAAAGCTGGCGTTTAACTCCAAGAAAAGTCTCTACACATGAAAGCTTCAATGCTCAGCCCAAGCACACACCAAGTGGGCCCGGAAGTGGACTTTTATGTCATTTACTCATCTCTGTAAACCCTAGGCTACTAGTTCTCTACAAATAGGACCTTTTGCTATTGTATTTTCATCTTTAGATCTTTGAATCTTTTGATCACATTTTGGGGGCTGGCCTCTTGGCCATGCCTAGACCTTGTTCTTATGTATTTTCAACGGTGGAGTTTCTACACACCATAGATTAAGGTGTGGAGCTCTGCTGTACCTCGAGTATTAATGCAATTACTATTGTTCTTCTATTCAATTCAGCTTATTCTTGTTCTAAGATATTCATTTGCACCGAAGAACATGATGAATTTGATGATTATGTGACACTCATCATCATTCTCACTTATGAACGAGTGCCTGACAACCACTTCTGTTCTACAAGCAAACAAGGCTTGAATGTTTATCTCTTGGATCCCTTGATCGGAAGCTTCGTGGTATAAGCTAGAATTGATGGCTGCATTCAAGAGAATCCGGAAGGTCTAAACCTTGTCTGTGGTATTCTGAGTAGGATTCAATGATTGAATGACTGTGACGAGCTTCAAACTCCTGAAGGCTGGGCGTTAGTGACAGACGCAAAAGAATCAATCGATTCTATTCCAACCTGATTGAGAACCGACAGATGATTAGCCGTGCCGTGACAGGGTGCGTTGAACATTTTCACCGAGAGGACAGGGCTGTAGCCACTGACAACAGTGATGCCCAACATACAGCTTGCCATGGAAAAGAGTAAGAAGGATTGGATGAAGACAGTAGGAAAGCAGAGAGACGGAAGGGACAAAGCATCTCCATTCGCTTATCTGAAGTTCTCACCAATGAATTACATAAGTATCCCTATCTTTATTTTATGCCTTATTCATATATCATCCATAACCATTTGAATCTGCCTGACTAAGATTTACAATGTGACCATAGCTTGCTTCATACCAACAATCTCCGTGGGATCGACCCTTACTCGCGTAAGGTTTATTACTTGGATGACCCAGTACACTTGCTGGTTAGTTGTGCGAAGTTGTGATAAATAGTTGAGATTGCAATTGAGCGTACCATGTTGATGGCGCCATTGATGATCACAATTTCGTGCACCGAGTTTTTGGCGCCGTTGCCGGGGATTGTTGAGTTTGGACAACTGACGGTTCATCTTGTTGCTTAGATTAGGTATTTTTCTTCAGAGTTCTTAAGAATGAATTCTAGTGTTTCAAGGTGATGTTCTTATCATCACCAAAGCTGATTGATCTTCATCAATTTAGCTCTTGAGTGCAATGTTCTGCTGAAGCTTTGCTAGCCATGTCTAATTCCTTTAGACTGAAGCTTTAGTCTAACATTGCATGATTCCTGGAATTCTCATTAAGAATTTTGATATCTTTATTTTCTTTTCCACTTAATTTTCCACTATGGCGGACAACCATGACAACGACCACGATTCAGATCTAGAGGATAGAACCCGCACAAAAATGCAGACACTACACCAAAGGATACTCCTCAACTTAACAACAAAAAGGATTCTCCAAATGCGGGAGCCATGGAGGCGCTTCAAGACCGTTTAAAATAACTGGAAGAAGAAGCCCTACATCAACGAGAGGTTGAGAAAGACCTACAAAAGGAGATAAAGCGACGCCGGGAATTAGAGGACAAACTCCTAAAACTCGAAGCTGATCTCAAGGCCAAAGCTAATTGATCCTCTCATGAGGATAGCTCCTGCAAGGACCAAGATCCATTCACCAAAGAGATCATGAAAGCTAAAGGTCCCAAAGGACTTCAAAGCTCCAGACATGACCCCGTACGACGACACCTCAGATCTAAGCCATCATCTTAATAATTTCAGAAGCAGGATGTATTTCACGGAGGCCTCAGATGCAATCCGTTATTCTCCATCCAGAAGGACAAAGCCAAACACGCACCGAGCTTATTAGGGATCAAGCAAGGAGATCAAGAGAGCCTTCGCAACAACATGGAAAGATTCAATAAAATATGTATGGGCATACAAAGTCTGCCAACAGAAGCAGCTATCAGGGGCCTCAACAATGGTCTACGAGAAGGACCTTTTAGCCACTCAATATCCAGGAAGCACCCAAACATCTCTAAACGAGGTACAAGAATGAGCAGAGAAGTACATCAACATGGAGAAAAACTCTCGACTAGGAGAGATCTCAAAAACCGAACATTCCTACTCCTCTTGGGATAAGGATAAAGAGTCCAAGAAAAAAGAAGATCAACATGGAGAGAAGTCTAGAAAATACCACAATTACACCCTCTTCGGGTGTCTATTGTGGATATCTACCGAGAAATATGCAACACTGAGAAGATCCCATCAACTCGCCCAATCAAAAACAAAAGAGGTCGGATGCGTTGAAGGTCCACCTCACACCAAAGAGGTCGGACGCGTTGAAAGTCCACCTCACACCAAAGAGGTCGGACGAGTTGAAGGTCCACCTCACACCAAAGAGGTTGGACGCGTTGAAGGTCCACCTCACACCAAAGAGGTCGGACAAAGTTGAAGGTCCACCTCACACCAAAGAGGTCAGACAAAGTTGAAGGTCCATCTCACACCAAAGTGGTCGGACAAATTGAAGGTCAACCTCACACCAAAGAGGTCGGACAAGTCAAACGTCTCACACCAAAGAGGTCGAACGAGTTGAACATCCACCTCACACCCCTGAGAGACATGTTCATGGAGGATTCGCAGGAGGAAGGATCTCTAAATCATCTCGCAAAGGACACCTCAAAGAGGTATATTAAGGAAGGGAGAGAGGTTTGAATAGGACTACGGGGTGCAAACAAGCCTTCCGAGATTTTGAAAATTCTTGGGGCAACCACCCATTCTTACCCAACCAAGGGAAAGTGAAAAGCTCATATTATACCTCGTAGTGGGAAGTCTGGCAATAGCCTCATCACTAGTTAAAGAAGACAAAAGTGGGCAACAACCCGTCTACTTCATCATCAAGGCTCTACAAGGGGCCGAACTAAACTATCAAAAGATAGAGCAGTTCGCCTACGCCCTCATACTCACCTCTCGATGACTCCACCGATACTTTCAAGCTCACACTATCAGAGTTCGGACCAACCAGCCCATAAAAGGCATCCTACAGAAAATAGACTTAGCAGGAAGAATTCTACAGTGGGCAGTCAAGTTATCCGAAATCGATCTTCGACATAAAGCTCAGATAGCCATCAAATCACAGTATCTGGCCGACTTTATTACAGAGTACACTGACACCCTGGGAAATCCTACAAAATGGAAACTCTACATGGACGACTCTTCAAACAAAACCAGGAGTGGTGCAGGCATAATTATATAAAGCGATCAGGGAAGCCAAATCAAGCTAAATGACCAAGCTGAATACGAGGCACTACTCGCTGGTTTAAGGCTAGCTAAGAAGGTAGGAGCTTACCATGTCCACTGATTCACAAGTAGTCACCTCACAAATAGAAGAGAGCAACCAAGCTGAGGATCCCACCATGAAAAAATACCTTGGGTAATTCGGGGGACCCTGGACAAAACTAGAGAACAGCTCAGACAATTCGGGGGACCCTGGACAAAAACAGAAAATAGCTTGGACATTTCGGGGAATATGAAGTCTGACACATACCTCGGGAGCAGAATGCCCGAGCTGATGCACTTTCAAAATCAGCCAGTACCAACAGCTCGGATAATTCAGGGAATATGAAGTCCGACACATACCTCGGGAGCAAAATGCCCGAGCTGATGCACTTTCAAAATCAGCCAACACCAAACCAGGGGGCAATAATAGAAGCCTCATCTAGGCTACATTACAAGACCACAACAAGGAAGGAAAACAAACCCTCTCCTCAGAGTCTGGCGACACCGGCTCATAATTCTTCTCCTCATCCCTATCCCTACAAATTCTACGGAACCTCCTAAGTCGCACACAGTACTCAGGGTCAGCCACAGTAACACGCATTAAAACTATAGAATCCAGTCAATCAGACATGCCGTCCGGGATCGTAGTAGACATCTCAACAATATTTTTTCAAGAAGACATAGGTCAACCATGGGGTTATTACCAAACAACTCAGACAAATAAGGAAACAACTCGGACAATAACAGCAAAACATCAGATGTCAGATACAGCAGTAAAAAGAAACTCCAGGACTCACACGAAAGTCCAGGGGCACCCTTTGGAGGCAACAACAGGGCAAGAACACAGAGAAGAGAAGCTGACAATCTATACCCAAACAGTCCGAGCACCTCTCAGACAAAAGGTCAAAACAAAAGCTAGAACTTTTATACAAAAGGAGTCAGGCAACGATGAAAAGAAACAGGAACAGCAACAAAACCCTAAAAGCCCACATTCTTCTCAAAGGCGAATGACAAAAGAAAAGTCATAACAAACGATCAAAGACGCAAGCTTTTTGCAGAATGAACCAAATTTCTTCAGAGCAAAAACCCAACTACAAAGTCAAAGCTTTACATCAAAAACATAGCCCCACCAGAAGAGCTCCAACAAGTCCTATGGGCATATCGGACAACTCCACACTCCACCACAAAGGAATCACCTTTCCGATTAACTTACAGAATGGAGGCAATGATCCCAGTGGAGGTCGAAGAATGATCGCCCAGACTGATCCACAACAGTGAAGAGGCCAACTCCCAACTTTAAAAGGAAGAACTCGACCTACTTCCAGAAATCTGAGAAAGAGCTCGGACCAAGGAAGAGGTGTTAAAACATCAAATGGCCTCAAGATACAATCGGAAGGTAACCTAGCAACGACGATCTCATCCTAATCTGAAATGACATCAGAATAGGTCGGTCAGGAGAAGAGAAGCTAGCAGCCAACTAGAAAGGATCATACCAAGTTGTTCAGAAGAATTGGGGAAAGGTTACTACAAAGTGTCCAACCTCGAGGGGCAAGAGCTTCCAAGGTCATGGCATGCCTGCAAAGGGCGCCAGGCCGAGATCCAAAAAGATTGCCCGACCTAGAAAGGTAAGTACTAACATGTACACACTCTTATCTTCATTTTATTAAAAAATTGCAGATTCCCTAAAAAGTTTCCTACCAAGACGCCTGACTACGGCAGGTCGGCAAGGTGAACACCAGATTTACCACCCGATCACGACAAAGTCGGCAAGATGAAAACCAAATTCATCGTCTGATTACAAAGCGACAAGTCGGCAAGGTGAAAACCAACTTCACTGCCCGACCACGATGAAAACCGAATTCATCGTTTGATTTTGACAAAGGTCGACAAAGTGAAAACCAAAATTCACTGCTCTACAAACTCCCAAGACGCATTAATCTGAAGCATTCATTGTCCGATTATAAAGCAACAGATCGACAGAAAGTGAAGAACAGATTCACTGTAGGATCTCGATAGGAATGATCGCCCGACAAAGGTGAAAACGCGATTCACCTAAAGAACGATCAAACCGGGACAAAAACCACCATCTACGAATCGGCAAAGATGAACACAGAATAATGCAAGAAGCTATCGACAGTGATCCCAAAAAGAACCTGACGAGGTCTTATGGATTGCTATATAATAACTTAAAAAGACTGGCCGACACTAAAAAGTCGGACCAAGTCAACCCAAGTTATCAGCAAATCCCTAGAAAGAGGTCTGTCCAACCCTATTAAAGAGGAATTTCTATAACTTAGAAGAGATCGACCTAACGAAGTCAATCTCCTACAAGACAAGTTATAAAAGTAATCCCTAAAAGAGACCTAACAAAGGTCCAAGAAAGAGGATTACAAAAATAACTTAGAAGAGATCGACCTAACGAAGTCGCTCTCCTACAAAACAAAAGTTATAAAAGTAATTCCTGAAAGAGACTTGAACAAGGTTCAAGAAAGAGGATTACAGAAATAACTTAGGAGGACCCGACATGACAAAGTCGGCCCAAACGACAAAAGTTATAAAAGTAATCCCTGAAAGAGACTTGAACAAGGTCTAAGAAAGAGGATTACATACATAACTCAGAAGAGACTGACAAGAAGAAGTCGGACCAACGAATGCTACAGCTTGGACCGACAAGAAGAAGTTGGACCAACGAAAAATGTGCGCTAAAACGGACATAGCTCCGCCCAAAAAGCCACGGCTCCACTGATGTGTGGAAAACGATCCAACACAAAATTCACCGGCAAGTGTACCGGGTCGCATCAAGTAATAATAACTCACATGAGTGAGGTCGATCCCACAGGGATTGAAGGATTGAGCAATTTTAGTTTAGTGGTTGATTTAGTCAAGCGAATCAAGTTTTGGTTGAGTGGGTTGTATTTGACAGAAACTAAATTGCTTGGAATATAAAGGGAGAAGGGGAAATTGCAGTAAATTAAAGAGCAGGAAAGTAAAATTGCTGAATCTTAAAGAACAAGTAATTAAATAACTGAAACTTAAAGTGCAAGAAATGTAAATTGCAGAAACTTAAATGGCAAAAAATGTAAATTGCTTGAAAGTAAAAGGGGAATTAAGGATTGGAAATTCAGAATTCCAGCAAGAGAAAGTAAATTGCAACACTTAGTAAAGTAGAAGATGAATTGGAATAAACTAAAATTCAAACAGAAACAGAAATTAATTCTGCAGCAAAGGTTCACAGAAGACCCAAAAGTGAATTGGGATCTCAGGACTCCAGAGACTAGGTAGCAGAGCCTAGATCTCAATTACCTTCCCAGATCCAAGTTCTCAAAAGCAATTAACAAGAAATTGAAGAAGAAGCAGTAAAGGGAATGTAAATGAGTTCAATTATGCAGAAGAAAAATTAAAGAGCTCTTGAATGGAGATTGAGACAGAATTTCCTCAATTCTTCACACCCAAAACTCAAAACAAGGAAATTAAAAATGCCCAAGCAAGAACGAGGAAGAAGAGAGATCAATTCTCCTCCCCAATTCTCTGAAATCTCAGTGAAGATACCAAGAGAAGCTCCAAAGTGCAAAAATAAAATTCAAAGCTCAAAGAAAGTGCAAAATTCAAAAGCAAAGCAAAAAAGGTCCTAATTACATCAAACTAGCTCCTATTTATACACTTTCTATTCTTGGATTTTGGGATTTGGATGGGCTTTTGATTTGGTGAAGAAATGAATTAAATTGGATTTTTAATTCAATTTTTGGCCCAAAAATAAAAGCTTCCAGGAGGCTGCCCTGCCCTTGTGGAGGGCAGGGCAGGATTTGGTGCTTGATGCGTGCGTGGTGCGGTGTGGTGCAGGCTTGGTGCGCAGGATGCTGCCCTGCCCTCACGGAGGGCAGGGCAGAAAAATTTGGTGCGCCAGAATTGTGCTGTGGTGCGCTGCTGGTGCTGCCAGATGATGCTGCGGTGTGCCAGAATGGTGCCTTGGTGCGCCAGAATTGTGCCACAACAAAATGCTGCCCTGCCCTCGCGGAGGGCAGGGCAGAAAAACATGGTGCTGCCAGGATCGAGTGTGGTGCGCGCTGATGCTGCCAGGGTAGTGATTTGGTGCGCCAGACTCACTTCTTGGTGCGCCAGAGTTGTGCACCAACAAAATGCTGCCCTGCCCTCGCGGAGGGCAGGGCAGTGTTTCAAAATGAAGTCCCGGGTTCGAATCGTGGCCGAAACACACGCTCATTCCTTTTCCTTGGTTTCTTGGCACGGTGATGGGGCTTAGTTCCTTGCTTCCTCATGGTCCCGTGTTCAACTCTTGTGGCAAGCATTTGGAGACATTTTCCTTTGATTTTCTTCCTTGATGAGCCCGATACTGCCCTTGTGGAGGGCAGGGCAACATTTTCTCCTTCTTGATTTCAAGGCACAATTTGTGCTCTGCCCTTGTAGTGGGCAGGGCAGAGTTGCCTTCTTTGCTTAGTTCCCTTATGTTGCCCTCCTAGAGGGCAGTGTGCCCTTGTGGAGGGCAATGCTTGCCTCCGACAAGACTATCAAAATTGTTCAGAATGACTAAAAATGTTCTACGAAAACACTAAAAGGTCGTCGGACAAATTAGCCCCAAGGACCACCTCGACCAAGCAGAAAGTGGACAAAATCAGAAGTGATCAAAAGAGGTCGGACAACAAAGTACCGACACTCTTCAAAGATCCACAAAAATGGACAAAGACATCTCGCAAACGGCCAGAGGAAGGCCAGGAATGTTTTGCTAAAAGGTACGAAGTCTTGAAAAAAGACACTACTTAAAAAGCGAAAAGCACAGCCTCAAAAGACAGAGCTAAAAAGTCATCCAAACAAACTATAAAAAGGTTCCCCATCGGAACACTACCTAAAAAGTTGTTGGATTATGACTAAAAAGCCCGAACAGCGAAGACAAACAAGTCAGAAGAAGGCTGAAAAGTCCCCTCAAACAAAGTAAAAGGGGAAATACCAGACTCGCACAAGGAGAAACTACTCAAAGATCGACCAAAGTCAGGATGCTTGAGCACGACTTCCCCGAAGAGATCGAAACTCTGAAAGCACGGTCTCACGGAAAAGTCCGAACTCAAGCAGGGGCAAAGTCATACAGGTCGACGTCAGCTAAAGAAGAGGCACAAGTACGACTTCAAAAAAAGAACAAGCCAAAAGGTTGGGAAACAACTTAAGGCTCAAATGTGCTTAGCCAAAAAGGATACAACTTCACTCAAAGAAGGCACAATCTCAAACAGGGCTACGAACATCATCCAAGACTAAAAAAGGTTCTATATAAAGAACACTAAAAAGTCATTGGACAAATCACTAAAAGTCCGGATATCAAGCCGCAAGGACAACTTTGCCAAAGCAGAGGGTTGTCAACACAAACTTAAAGCAAGGCGTGATCCAGAAGGCAAGGGTAGAAAACCCACGCTACCACTCAAAAAAGGTTGGACTGTGAAGTACCAAACCTCTAGAAAATCTGCAAGATTGCAAAGCAATGAAGAAACAAGCAAGACAGATGCTTGAGCACTACTTCCAAAGAGATCGAAGCTCTGAAAAGCACGATCTCATGGAAAGATCGAACTCAAGTAGGGTCACTGTTCATACCCTGGGTCAAGCTGTCCGACCCGGGATGTTTAGCGACAAGCCGACTGACCTTTTCAGGTCAGACTATCCGACCTCTTCTCAAAGAGCTCGGCCAAATCGCCAAAAGAGCCCAAAACAGGCCCAAAATGAAGAAACACAGCCCAATCTAAAGGCAGCCAAAGCCCAGAAAGATAAAGGCGGTTCCCCTAAAGATAAGATGATTTCACTCAAAGATAAGATAAGATAAGACAAGATAACTATCTTATCTTCAGAGAGGTTACTCCTCACCATTATAAATACACTGGAGCACCCAGGTATAACTCATACTCTGATTCTACTCAATACCTGCTTAATACCCTTACTAACTTAAGCATCGGAGTCCCTTGTAGGTACCCCCCACCCTTCGGTGATAAAAGATCAGCAGCACTCTCAGTTCCACAAGTCGGACACACCAGCTTCGGCTGCTATACACCTGCCGGACATGTCGGCACTGACCAACACAGAAGATCTCGACCGAGATCGACCTACAGTTTCAGGTAACTCTCGGAACAGTTACCAACACTCCCTCTCTTCCCTCCATAACTTCTCCTCAAACCCTTCGGTTTCTTCCCTCTCACCCTATTGCTTCTCTTCCCTCAAAAGCCTAAATCTAACCAAATAGGGAAGAAAGTTATTGTTAAAAGAGCACCGCTGAAAAGATCCATAAGATTCCAGAATATCCTAGACCATCAACTTGCTCTCAAGACACCACTTTCACTCCCTCACCTTCTCCTCCTACCTCTCCTCCTCGCACTGCTCCCATGGCGTGAACCAAGACCACACCATGTTTTCCAGCCCCCGCCAAGCCGACTCCACCGCCTAAGGCAGCGCCAACCAAACCAACTTCCTCGAAACCTAGTTCATCCAAGGGTAAGCGTCTTGCTGTTGAAGACCCTGTTCCTGAGATAGCAAAACCTAAGCCAAGGTCTGTTCCTGTGCGTTCACAAAGAGGTAACCCTCATCTCCCTCTCAAATTTGTTAGAGAACCCGACATTGATCCTTTTGCTCACAAATCACACTTCATGACATATTACTCAAACTATAACCCCCATCATTTCAAATATGTCATGAACCACAACTTTTATGATGGAGTTATTAAGTATCGTACTCTGTGCCCCTCTTTTCTTGTGGATTTACCTAGCTTGAAAAAGAAAGGTTTTCCTTTTGTTGAAAATTTGGAATTTTTAGACTGGAATCACCTTTTCAAAATAAAAAAAACCTGTGTATCCTCTGTTAGTCAAAGAATTTTATGCAAACATGACTTACCATGAAGGAAGTGTGCACTCTTATGTTAAGGGTATAGACATTATTTTAAATAATGAAACCATCAGTGATTCTTTGAAGTACACTGATATTGGGCTGTGTGCTTATACGTCTGTAAAGTGGGATGAAGGAGTTGGTGTCTCTTTTCATGATACTTTGGCTCACATCTGTGAACATGTTTCCTTAATTAACGGCATCACACCCACTCACAAAGCCCTAGGATATGAACGTGCTCAGTTGCACAGAATTGTCAACCACATCTTACTTCCTCAAAGTGGTTCATATCAAAGGGTTTCTTACACGGACACACTTGTTTTGTATTCCCTAATCACTAAAACAGAAATCTCTTTTGCCTATTTGATGGCTAGATACATGTTTGATTCTGTGAGAAGTGAGAAAGATAAAGCACTACCTTAAGACATGTTTTTAACTTGCATATTTGAACATTTTGGTGTTGACCTATCAAATGAGGATTATGAAAACAGACATTCATACCTAAAAGGGGGTGGTTCAGTGAAACAGCAAAAAGTACCAACTCGATCTGAGAGAGTGGTTCTAGATGATGATGATGAAGAGTTCATTCCGGATGACTCTCCTCCTCCTTCCACCGAGGGTACTTCCATCTCTACTGGGAAGCAATCCGCTCTGCTGAATGTTGTCAAGGATGTGGTCTAGGAGTTTGTCTCGCAATCAAATCATATGATTACCATGAGCAAGGAATAAAGGAAGCTAACTAGCAAGCATGAGAATTTCCTCCGAAAATCAAGGGATAGAGTGGTTGAATTTATGAAGTTCATTGATAACCTGAACCAGGATGGAGATCAGGCCACTAAGGATGAGGAAGAAGCTGTTTCGGAGGAGAATGGTTCTGATGCCTAAGTTTTGTCTCATGAATACTGATGCTGCTGTGCTCTCATTTTGTCTTATGAATTCTGTTTAGTTTGCTACTATTGAACTGTTTTATCTTGGATTACTGTAATAACTCTAAATACTGCTGCTTTGTTAGACTAGTTAGAACTTTGGACTGTGATCTAACCTTTTCTTGCAGGTATTAAGGTGCTGTTTTTTGTTGAACTTACTTATTTTCCACCCTTGATGACAAAAGGGGGAGTAATAGGTGCAATAGCTGGAATACTGAATGCTAAATTGACTAAAGTTATTTTTGGTTACTATTTTTTGTGGATTTAGTTTGACTGTTGCAGATTTTAATAATCTTGATTTGCAAATGTTTGCAAATATTGTGAACTGTTGTGAATGAGGTTAGAAACTTGCTTTTTGATATGTTGCTATCTTGACCCTGACCCTGATGTGTTAAAGCTCTTTTGGCAATTAAAACTATCACTGTTTGCTGCATTTTTGGTTAGTATATAGCATCTGTTTGGCTCCAAATAAGCATATGTAAATAGGAACAAAGAGGAAAGCATAAATCCAGGGGGAGCTAACCTTAAAAAGGAAAAGGGGAGCAACGCAAAAGCAAATGACAAAAATCAAAGGGAGTTTCTAAAACCTTACTCAAACTCAGTTCTTTTTTATTATTGCTTAAATCATGTTTGTCATCAAGGGGGAGATTGTTGAGTTAAGAAATTAACTAAATTAATTAGTGATGACAAACATTATTTTTGGGCAAAATGAATAATTAGTGTTTATTAATTATAACTGCATATTACTAATTATCTATAAAATATTGCAGGCCAAAATGTGAATTACAACCCAAATAGAATGAGAAATAAAACAAGGCTGACAGGCCAACAATGTAAATGAAGCCCATAAAGAAACAAAGCTGAAGAAATCAGAACGGGCCAAGCATATTACTACCCGATCCAAGCCCGATTTTACTTCAGCAAGCACTTCCCTCCATCTTGCTCTTACCAAAGCAACGTTCCTCTCTCTTTTGTCTTAGTCAAATCAGAGTTTCAGAAAAGTAAGAAAGAGAAAGATAAAGAGCTTCTTCCACACACCATTCATAGAAGAAGAAAGAAAGAGAAAGATCAAGCTTGAGAGGCCGAAGTCTAATCATCCAGTTTAAACCAAATCAAGCTTAGGTCAAGATTAAAGGTAACCATGCATCAGATCTTCCTCTCTTCTTTCCAACTCTCTACAAGTCTGAAAATGGCATACAAGGGAAAGTTGCCTTCAGCCCCAATCTGCCGTGTATCCACGGTCTCAAACTTGTCTTAGGGACCAAGTTGGTTTTCAAGGGTCCAGATTAAGTTGACCACTAGAAGGTTTTTGTGGTTGCTGCTTTATGGCTTTCGACCAAGATAAAGGAGTCAGAAGAAAACATTTCTACTCTAAGGTTTAATGAGAAAAAGTGGATCTGTGGGTTGGTGAAGCTCAAGACTCAAGGTGTTGACCTTGGAAGAAGAACCAAGTAACATGCAAGGAGACAAAACAAGTTTGGTGTTCATTCAGAAACCAAGGAGAGATAACCAGAGTATTGAGTTTTTGTTCTGAGAAGTGTTCTTTGAGAGAGTTCAACTAACTAGTCAGTGTAACCTAATCAAAGGTGCATTCCGCCGGTATGAAGAACTAAATCAAAGGCTTGCTAATCTGGTTTTCGCATAGCACAAAGGCTGTTGATGAAGTCAATCTCCTTCATATTTTACTGATTGTAATGTACTTTTCTAAGTATATCTTTCTGTAATTTCTTGTGAGAAAAGGCATTATGAGAAAGCTCAAGTAAAAGCCATGAGTGAAAAAGGCTAAGTGATACACTTGAGAGAAAAGCCTAGAGTTATTTTCTGATTTCTTTAGGTTGGTTAAGTGTCTTGTATCTTATACCTATTTGGTATCCCTTTCTTAGATGGGTTAGCACTAAGAGTGAATAGTTAAGTGTTAGCATAGCCAATGTCAAGTTAGGATAGAACTTGAGTGTGAAATTGGTGTATGTAATACTTTTAACTATAGTGGAAACTCCTCCATTGTTGTGGAGGAGACTGGACGTAGGTTGCATAGCACAAGGCAACCGAACTAGGATATATGCTGATGTTAGCTTTTCTCTTCTCTGCTGTGTTCTGTTTTCTAATATTTATGAGACAAAAATAAATTGTCTTATAAATTTCCACTTCTGAGTTCAAACAGAATCAGAATTGAAAGTTTCGTTTAAAAGGTCATAACAGCAACTGAAAAAAAAGGCATAGATTCAACCCCTCCTTCTCTAAGCCTACCACAACCTTCATATTATTATTATATAATACTGTACAATAATTATTATTATTTTTAAATAATAAATAATAAATAAATATTTATGATATTTTAATAATTTATTATTATTTTTTAAGATAATAATAATAATACTGTTTAATTATTGTTGCTATTTCTTGAATAAATTATTAACTGATATTATTTAGAATTTAATAATTATTTTTTTGCAGGCTATCAGAAATTTATTGTTCAGAAAACTCGATCCGTCAAATATCTTTAACGGGATAGCTGCAGCGGCACTGGCATTGAATGGGTTTTAACACGTTTTGCACTACTGAGTACCTTAGTGGAACGCTGGAGGCCGAAGACTCACACATTTCATCTTTTGGTCGGTGAAGTGACGGTGACACTAGAAAATGTGAGCTATATTCTTGGTCTCCCGATTAATGGGGAGGCTGTTACGGGTAGATCAGATAGTAGTCACCAATTTTTGACGGAAAACTGTATTGCATGTTTTGGTTGGGAGCCCAGTCCGCAAGATCACGTATTGGGGAAGGTTAATCTTGGATGGGTTCGACGGTGCAGAGACACTGAGCCGTGTGACACTCAAGAGTCTGTTGAGCGGTATGTCTGGGCGCACATTTTCTGCGTGCTCGCAACAGTTGTGTTTCCGGATAAGTCGACCACTTCATTGAACTCGAAACTTCTACCGCTACTTCGGAATTTTCACCGGATTTCAGCGTACAGTTGGGGGCAGCCAGTCTGGCACACCTATACAGATTGTTGTGTTGTGCATCACGATACAACTGTAAAGAGATGGATGGCCCATTAATATTGCTTTTTGTTTGGGCATGGGAGCGTATGCCGCTCCTGGCACCTATACCCCATGATCAGCTCGGCGATGTTGGTATTCCACTTGTGCAATGGTATTGTTTTTTATTATTATTTTTATTGTTATTATTATTATTATTATTAATTTGTTATTCTTATTGTTATTATTATTATTTTGTTTTTGTTTAGGTGGAGTCATTGGCGCCGACATACAAGATATATATGGAGGCCTACTGCACATTTTAGGCGGGGATGGATGACATGGGAGTTGACCATGTAAGTTACAACCATCAATGTCCAATGTTTTTATTCAGAAGAATAATTTTTCTAATCGACCTCTTGCGGTAACTAATGTGCAATTTATATGGCGGCCGTTATGGGAGTGGCGGTTCCCGACGACCTCACTGTCCAGTTGGTTATGTGCTCTACCCAGTCGCTGTTATTGTCATTCAAGTGCATAGAATGGCACTCGATAGATCGGGTTAGACGACAGTTCGGGATGCAACGACTTCCACCAGGCCCGGTGATGGACGAAATTGTGATAAAAGAGTTCCAGGCACTGTTAGAGAAGCTCACAACTCCGTTCAACTTAACCAGCAAGTGTACTGGGTCGTCCAAGTAATACCTTACGTGAGTAAGGGTCGATCCCACAGAGATTGTTGGTATGAAGCAAGCTATGGTCACCTTGTAAATCTCAGTTAAGCAGATTAAATGGTTATGGGTTTCGAAAATTAATACTAAATAGACAATAAAAAGGGATAGAAATACTTATGTAAATCAATAGTGGGAATTTTAGATAGGCGTGTGGAGATGCTAGAATCCTTTCGAATCTCTACGTTCTTATTGCTCTCATCCAATCCTTCTTACTCCTTTCCATGGCAAGCTGTATGTAGGGCATCACCATCATCAATGGCTACTTTTAATTCTCTCGGGAAAATGGTCCTATGCGCTGTCACTGCACAGCTAATCGTCTGGAGGCATCACCCTTGTTGATAGCTACATCCCATCCTCTCAGTGAAAATGATCCTATGCTCTGTCACAGCACCGGCTAATCATCTGTCGGTTCT
>NC_029775.3:32062196-32063197 GCF_000817695.3 Arachis duranensis
TTTTGGATAGTGTTATTGACTTTCCTAGTTAAGCATGTTGATTCTTGAACACAGCTACTTATGAGTCTTAGCCGTGCCCTAAGCATTTTGTTTTCCAGTATTACCACCGGATACATAAATGCCACAGACACATGACTGGGTGAACCTTTTCAGATTGTGACTCAGCTTTGCTAGAGTCCCCAGTTAGAGGTGTCCAGAGCTCTTAAGCACACTCTTTTTTGCTTTGGATCACGACTTTAACCACTCAGTCTCAAGCTTTTCACTTGGACCTGCATGCCACAAGCACATGGTTAGGGACAGCTTGGTTTAGCCGCTTAGGCCTGGATTTTATTTCCTTGGGCCCTCCTATCCATTGATGCTCAAAGCCTTGTATCCTTTTTACCCTTGCCTTTTGGTTTTAAGGGCTATTGGCTTTTTCTGCTTGCTTTTTCTTTTTCTTTCTATTATTTTTTTCGCCATTTTGTTTCCGCAAGCTTTTTACTTTTCACTGCTTTTTCTTGCTTCAAGAATCAATTTCATAATTTTTCAGATCATCAATAACATTCCTCTTTGTTCATCATTCTTTCAAAAGCCAATAATTTTAACATTCATAAACAACAAGATCAAAAATATGCACTGTTTAAGCATTCATTCAGAAAAGAAAAAGTATTGTCACCACATCAATATAATTAAACTAAATTCAAGGATAAATTCGAAATTCATGTACTTCTTGTTCTTTTGAATTAAAAACATATTTCATTTAATAAAGGTGAAGGATTAATGGATTTTATTCATAGCCTTAAGACATGGTTACTACATACTAATGATCATGAAGTAGAGACACAAAACATAGATAAACACAACATAAAAACCGAAAAGCAGAAAGAAATAAGAACAAGGAACGAATCCACCTTAGTGGCATCTTCTTCTTGAAGGACCAACAATGTCCTTAAGCTCTTCTATGTCCCTTCCTTGCCTTTGTTGCTCCTCCCTCATTGCTCTTTGATCTTCTCTTATTTCAT
>NC_029775.3:32063803-32065753 GCF_000817695.3 Arachis duranensis
TGGCATAGAACTCTTGAACCATTAAGATTCTGACTTGTTGCATGGGGTTGGTTAGGACTTCCCAACCTCTTCTTCGGATCTCATGTCGGATCTCCGGATACTCATTTTTCTTGAGCTTGAAAGGGACCTCAGGGATCACCTTCTTCTTTGCCACAACATCATAGAAGTGGTCTTGATGGCTTTTGGAGATGAATCTTTCCATCTCCCATGACTCGGAGGTGGAAGCTTTTGTCTTCCCTTTTCCTTTTCTAGAGGATTCTCCGGCCTTAGGTGCCATTGATGGTAATGGAAAACAAAAAAGATTATGCTTTGACCACACCAAACTTAAAATATTGCTCGTCCTCGAGCAAGAGAAGAAAGAAGAGAAGAAGAAGAAGAAGAAAATGGAGGAGAGTGATGGGAGATGGATTCGGCCAAGGAATAGTAGAGGGGGTAGTGTTGTGTGAAAATGGAGTAGAATGGAAGGGTATATATAGGAAAAGGGGAGAGGTGAGGTTCGGCCATTTTAGGGTGGGTTTGGGTGGGAAAGTGTTTTTAAATGTTGAAGGTATGTGGGGTTTTTGGGGAAGAGTGGATGGATGTGAGTGGTGAAGGGGGTAATTGGGAAGAGAGATTGAAGTTGATGGGAAGTGTGACATGGGGAAGAGTGAAATAGGATTAGGAGGTAAGGTGGAATATGTTAGGTGGGGATCCTGTGGGGTCCACAGATCCTGAGGTGATCCTGTGGGGTCCACAGATCCTAAGGTGTCATGGAATTCCATCCCTGCACCAAATAGGCATGTAAAATGCCTTTGCACACCATTCTGGCGTTTAAACACCGAGTGGTGCACATTATGGGCGTTCAACGCCCATATGTAACATGTTTCTGGCGTTGAACGCCAGTTTCATGCTTGTTACTGGCATTCAGCACCAGCTTTTCCTCTAGGCACATTCCTGGCGTTCAAACGCCAGGATGTTGCTTGTTTCTGGCATTCAGCGCCAGATTCATGCTCTGTTCTGGCGTTGAACGCCAGCCAGATGCTTCTTACTGGCGTTGAATGCCAGTCTGTGCTTCCTCTAGGGTGTGATTTTTCTTCTGCTGTTTTTGATTCTGTTTTTAATTTTTATATTTTTTTGTGACTCCACATGATCATGTACCTAATAAAACACAAAATAACAATAGAATAAAATAAAATAAAAATTAGATAAATAAAATTGGGTTGCCTCCCAACAAGCGCTTCTTTAATGTCAATAGCTTGACAGTGGGCTCTCATGGACCCACAAAGGTGATCAGGTCAATGTTGTATAGTCCCAACACCAAACTTAGAGTTTGGATATGGGGTCTTAACTTTAGAGTTTGGTTGTGGCCTCCCAACACCAAACTTAGAGTTTGACTGTGGAGGCTCTTCTGGACTCTGAACTGAGAGAAGCTCTTCATGCTTACTCTCTTTTGTCACAGAGGGATGGCCATGTGCCTTAAACACAAGGTAGTCCCCATTCAATTGAAGGACTAATTCACCTCTGTTGACATCTATCACAGCTCCTGCTGTAGCTAGGAAAGGTCTTCCAATGATGATGCATTCATCCTCTTCCTTCCTAGTGTCTAAGATTATGAAATCAGCAAGGATGTAAAGGCCTTCAACCTTTACTAACACGTCCTCTACTATTCTTCAACCTTTACTAACATGTCCTCTACTATTCCATAAGCTTGTCTCAATGACTTGTCTGCCAGTTGTAATAAGAACAATGCAGGTTGTACCTCAATAATCCCTAGCTTCTCCATTACAGAGAGTGGCATAAGATTTATCCCTGACCCTAGATCACATAGAGATTTTTCAAAGGTCATGGTGCCTATGGTACAAGGTACTAAGAACTTGCCAGGATCTTGTCTCTTTTGAGGTAAAATTTGCTGAATCCAGGTATCTAGTTCATTAATGAGCAAGGGAGGTTCACTTTCCCAAGTCTCATTAC
>NC_029775.3:32067331-32067763 GCF_000817695.3 Arachis duranensis
AAAACAAGAAAAGAAGAGGAATCCTCTATGTCACAGTATAGAGATTCATTTATGTTAGTAGAAGAAGAAAGGGGATAAGAGTGAAGAAGAGTGGGTTCGGATATTTAGATGAAGAGAGGTGAAGAGAAGTGTTAGTAAATAAATAATTAAATAGAATAAGAAAAGAGAGGGAGAATTTCGAAAATAATTTTGAAAAAGGGGTTAGTATTTTCGAAAATTAAAGGAAGAAATGAAATTAAAATTAAAATTTGAAATAATTAGTTAATTAAAAGAATTTTGAAAAAGAGGTGAGATATTTTCGAAAATTGAAGAGGGAAAAGTAGTTAGGTGGTTTTGAAAAAGATAAGAAACAAACACAAAGTCAAATAGTTAGTTGAAAAAGATATTAAAATCAAATTTGAAAAGATAAGAAGATAAGTTAGATAAGATATT
>NC_029775.3:32067919-32069399 GCF_000817695.3 Arachis duranensis
ACAAGAAAGTAACAAACTTCAAATTTTTGAATCAATCACATTAATTGTTAGCTAATTTTCGAAAATATGATATAAGGATAAGAAAAAGATTTTGAAAAATATTTTGAAAAAGATTTTTGAAATTTTCGAAAAATGGAAAAAAAATGAAAAAGATATAATTTTTGAAAAAAAAAAGATTTTGAAAAGATAAGATTTTTAAAATTGAAATTTTTGACTTGACTTATAAGAAACAACTAATTTTTAAAAATTTTTGACCAAGTCAACCCAAAATTTCGAAAATTTGAGAAAAATAAGGAAAAGATATAATTTTTTTTGAATTTTTAATTATGAGAGAAAAAAAACACGAAAATGACCCAAAACATGAAAATTTTGGATCAAAACACAAAATGCATGCAAGAACACTATGAATGTCAAGATGAACACCAAGAACACTTTGAAGATCATGATGAACATCAAGAACATATTTTTGAAAAATTTTTTATGCAAATAAAACATGCACGACATCAAACTTAGAAATTTTTTTATGCATGGATTCTAACAAACGAAAAAGGCACATGAAAAACAACAAACAACACAAAACAAGAAAACATCAAGATCAAACAAGAAGACTTGTCAAGAACATCTTGAAGATCATGAAGAACACTATGAATACATGGAATTTTCGAAAAATGCAAGAAAAATTTTAAAAGCATGCAATTGACACCAAACTTAAAACATGATACAAGACTCAAACAAGAAACACAAAAGAATTTTGGTTTTTATGATTTTGTTAATTTTTTGGATTTTTTATTAAGTTTTTTTTCGAAAATAAAGTTTGGAAAAATGAAAAATAAAAGAAAAATTTTGAAAAGGATTTTTGAAAAGAAAATTACCTAATCTGAGCAACAAGATGAACCGTCAGTTGTCCATACTCGAACAATCCCTCGCAACGGCGCCAAAAACTTGATGGACGAAATTGTGATAAAAGAGTTCCAGGCACTGTTAGAGAAGCTCACAACTCCGTTCAACTTAACCAGCAAGTGTACTGGGTCGTCCAAGTAATACCTTACGTGAGTAAGGGTCGATCCCATAGAGATTGTTGGTATGAAGCAAGCTATGGTCACCTTGTAAATCTCAGTTAAGCAGATTAAATGGTTATGGGTTTCGAAAATTAATACTAAATAGAAAATAAAAAGGGATAGAAATACTTATGTAAATCAATAGTGGGAATTTCAGATAGGCGTGTGGAGATGCTAGAATCCTTTCGAATCTCTACGTTCTTATTGCTCTCATCCAACCCTTCTTACTCCTTTCTAGGACATCACCATCATCAATGGCTGCTTTTAATCCTCTCGGAAAAATGGTCCTATGCGCTGTCACTGCACGGCTAATCGTCTGGAGGCATCACCCTTGTTGATAGCTACATCCCATCCTCTCAGTGAAAATGGTCCAAATGCTCTGTCACAGCACGGCTAATCATCTGTCGGTTCTCAATCAGGTT
>NC_029775.3:32069925-32119874 GCF_000817695.3 Arachis duranensis
CCTATTTATAATAAACTAGCTACTAGGGTTTACATGAGTAAGTAATTGATGAATAAATCCACTTCCGGGGCCCACTTGGTGTATGTTTGGGCTGAGATTGATCTATCCACGAGCTGAGGCTTTTCTTGGAGTTGAACGCCAAGTTATAACGTGTTTTGGGCGTTCAACTCCGGATCATGACGTGTTTTTGGCGTTTAACTCCAGACAGCAGCATGTACTTGGCGTTCAACGCCAAGTTACGTCGTCAATTTCCGAATAAAGTATGAACTATTATATATTGCTGGAAAGCTCTAGATGTCTACTTTCCTACGCCATTGAGAGCGCGCCATTTGGAGTTCTATATCTCCAGAAAATCCATTTCGAGTGCAGGGAGGTCAGATTCCAACAGCATCAACAGTCCTTTTGTCAGCCTTTTTCAGAGTTTTGCTCAAGTCCCTCAATTTCAGCCAGAAATTACCTGAAATTACAGAAAAAATACACAAACTCATAGTAAAGTCCAGAAATGTGAATTTAACATAAAAACTAATGAAATCATCCCTAAAAGTAGCTTGAACTTACTAAAAACTACCTAAAAACAATGCCAAAAAGCGTATAAATTATCCGCTCATCACCCGGCATTCGACCTTGGTCGTGATCATTGCAAGCGGTTGACAGGAGCACAGAACCATGACTAGAGAGAGATTTACAATCAATTGGTTAACAGGTAGAGATCTGACCGCTATAACACATTGCAGTTAGGCGAGGAGATTATTGACTTTCATCCTCTCCCAGTGTACTACGAGTGGTACACACAGCAGTACGGGATTCACCTACGACTGTCAGATAGAGTTGCAGGTGAAGATGTTGGCGCTAATGAACCACAACAGCAACAAGAAGAACTAGTTGGACCTCAGTAGCAAGTCCCGCCTCATGAGCAACAGTTTTAGATATTATTATTATTATTATTATTATTATTATTTTTTTGTCAATGGATTAGACAGCCTTAGAGTTTTAAACTATAATTAATTATTATTATTTAGATTTGTCTATTATCATTAATTACTATTAATTGTAATTAATTGTTAACTAGGTTCCGGCATATGAGCACCACTATCAGGTCCCCGCATATGAGCATCAGTATCAGATGCTGGCATATGCCCAGTAGTTTCAGTATCCGGCATATGCTTAGCAGCTTCAAGATCCGGCCTACGGCCAACAGCAACAGCAGTGGCCGGCATATGAGTAGCAGGCACCATATATACCGGAACCACAGCCACATCAGGACCCTGAGCCCTACATACCACAGTTGGTAATTCCAGCCGAGGGTCACTTTAGTCCGTTGGGTGGATCTGACGCCATCAGCTTCTCTCATGTCCCGAGAGATACGGATTATCTATTTCCGATGCCACCGCAGGATGGGCCTGCTCCATCTCAGCGATCTGGTGGTCGTCACGCCACATTAGGTCATGCGAGTGACTTCAACTTTGATCAATCAACAAGTCATGTAGATCTACCCAGTTTTTCCGCACCATTGCGTGCCCAATTGTTTGATTTGAATGAGTACCCACAACAGGAAGATGGAGATTTGGGACATAACTTACAGCATTGGTATGATCTTGGTGGAGCGAGTGGTTCGGGGATGAGTGGTTCCGGTTTGTATGACACTGGTGGTGCAAGTATGACAGATTTTGGTGGTCTTGACGTTGGCAGTGGTCAGGATGCCGGTGTGTCTTAGGGTCATCTATATAACTTACGGACATAGACTGCACCTCTGGACAAATACACCGGCGCCGAGAAAGTAGTCTATTAAAGTTGATCTTGTATTCAATGTTGTATTCAGAGTGTCTTCAGTGTTCTATCTTATATTTAGATGATTCTATTTAGTATTATTATCATTATATATTTAGTTTTATTCTTGTATAACTCTGTTTGAGATTATCATATTACACTTTTGTAACGAAATATTTATTTATTAAAAATTTTATTTATTATAAATTGTTAACTAGGTTAACAAAAATGACGAGATTACATAAAAAGTTATATATAATTGTGAAGTAGGTAATAACAAGGTTACATTGAAAAGGTTAACCACTAATGACCTCCAGCAGTGCTTGGACCTGCGCGCTGAGGACATCGGCTGCGGCTATGTCCCTCGCGTCCACATACAGTACACCAGCGATGACCACGCATATCCCGCGAATCCATCTCATTCAAGTAGCGAGTTGACTTCAGTCTTCCTTTTGTCGCGCGCCTCAATGTATAGTTGGCGATTACCTTCGCTCCTTCATATCTATCCCACGTAGATGGGTCATCCATCGGAATAAACTCGCCTCTGTACACCTTGAAAATTTCAGACATCTTGTACACGTCGTGCACATAGACTTGCCAATGAAGACGCTGGTTAGTGCAACATGCAAGAACATGGCGACATGGGAGTCGCTCGACTTGGAAATGGCCACAGTCGCAGTGTCATTGCACAAGGTTAACAGTGTAAATGGAACCATCTTGCATTTCGCGAATCTCAAATATCTCATTCCGCCTGTCGAACTAGTTGACCACAATGTTTCTTGCATGTCGAAAGCTTTCTTCAACTCTCTTCGTGCAAATTTTGAATACGTGAATCCGTTGCAGACACCTCATGAGCTTCGGCGCTCTTCTGAGTAAACAATTCATTCATCCGATAGAAAGTAGACCTAACAATGGCAGTTACAGGAAGGTTGCGTGCACCCTTTAGGACATAATTTATGTACTCTACCAAGTTTGTCGTCATATGTCCCCAACGATGACCCCCCATCGAATGCCAACACCCATCTCTCAACACTGATGTCATCGCAACATTGAGTATACGCCTCACCCCTCTTTTTAAGCCTCTGGTAATTTTTGTTGTACTCTTGTTCCGTCCTAGAATAGCCTGCTCAATAATTCTTTTAATCGTAAGCAGATGTCACAAAATTATTATGAATAGAAGCATAACAGCGAAATGAAATACCTGTGTTCACCGCGAGTTTATGCAAATACGGAGCCTTGAACCTCCTTAAGAAGTTGGACCTAATGTGTCTGATGCAGTACATGTGCCATGCTCTTGGTGGTGACCATGCATCCTTACTGCGAGCTATTGCAGCATCGATGGAGATATGGCAGTCAGAAATAATACCCACACCATCAACGGTAACAACATATCTCCGCAAATTGGTTAGAAAAAACTCCCATGCGTCTGCCGTCTCGCCCTCGATTATCACAAATGCAATAGGCACAATGTTTTGGTTTCCATCTTGTGCAACCGCAACCAGAAGTGCACCTTTATATTTTCGGTACAGATGTGTGCCATCAACCTGTACCAGTGGCTTGCAGTGTTTGACCGTTACAATACATGGATAGAAACTCCAAAAAATACGGTGTAGAACTCTTACACCTTGAACCTCCTCACTGTCATGGTAAACGAAGAGCGTTTTTATTTGAACACAAGACCTCGACATCTTCATAGTCATTGCTTTCAACCATACTGACAGAGTTTGGTAAGAAACTTCCCACTCACCAAAAACTTTTGCGATAACTTTCTGCTTTGCCAACCAAGCCTTGCAGTAACTCACAGTGTAGTTGAACCTGGATTGAACTTCTGTAATAACAGACTTCACCTTTATCGAGGAGTCTGCTTCGACCAACGGCCTAATGGCATCTGCAATTGTGTTCGAGTCCAACTTCGCATGATCTTATGAAATCGTGCCCATGGTGCACGTGTGCATGCCATTATATCTCCTGATATCCCAACATGCTTTCTTTCTAATCAAGCTAGCTCGAATAAGCCAATCGCACCCTTCACCATAACCCTTGCATTTCGCATAGAATGTCCGCAGCTCAGACTCATACACAGTGTAATCAACTCCTCTAGAGATAGTGTAGCTTTTGATTGCAGATATCACCGACTCTCTCGAACCAAATTCCATTCCGACACTAAACTTGCCATCTTCCGCCGGAGCGTTGCCTTCACCTATGACATGTGCACCATCATCAGTTAAATAAGGCAAATAAAATAAACATTATAGGAAACTTGAGTTAATGTATTCGCATACTCAGGAAATTCCAGGGCATGCATGGTTTCGAGATCTAGAGTCCGCATAAAAGACGAAGCACCAAACGGGTACTGGCTTACAATCACATCTGCTTCATTTTGCATCGCCGAATTGCCTGCCAAGTCTCCGTCATCATTTTCGCCATCAACTTCATAGTTGGCTTCGAACTCCTCTTCACTGTCATTATTATCTTCTTCCCAATCTATATCCCCGAGCTCATCAACATTGACCTCCTCGCCGACCGCGCCCAGCCCTAACTGCTGTGTAAACTCAACATACAGCTCTATCATCGGCACGTGAAATTAGGTTTGTTGATAAATACAACATCTGCTGCATACTGCCATCATCAGTGATGGACATTATTTGAAACTGTATCAGCCCACCAGATACTTGCACATGATTTCTGTATAACAGGTTGCTCACCCTTTTCAAAATGTGGCTTTGAATGTTACTACAAAGCCCATTTTGCAACTCGACAAAACTCATGGTACATGGAATAGCAAATGACAACGGACAATCATAAACAAAAGTCACTCTTTCATGTGTGTTTGGTATAGCCTCACCGTTATAACACACTCGCAAATTTGTAATATTTTTCATAACTTCAACCTCACCTAATCCGACTTTTTTGACACACCTAACTGCCAAACAAAATTTAGAACTATTGGATATGTGCAACAAAGAAGCATAGGAGGAGTAGAAGTGGAATGAGACATTTTGAACGAGTGTTGCTTCGTATTTATAAGCAGGCCTCTTGAATAAAATATATTTTTTAAACAAAATGCAACCTGCGTTTTATGTTTTCCAAAAAAAATCTGACATTTTCAAAACGCAACCTGCATTTTGAGTCTTCCAAAAATAAAGCTGGCGCAAAAAGTAAAACGCATCCTGCGTTTTGTTATCTCAAAAAAATGCCCATTACTAAACGCAGGTTGCGTTTGGGCTTCAATGAAATAACAAAAATTAAAAAGCTTTCAACAATCAAAATGTACCTTGCGTTTGTTTCAATATGCTGAAGAAAAAAATTTTAAAAAATAAAAGAAAAGGTAAAATGTAGGTTGCGTTTTGTGCTGACACCATAGTAGTGAATATTTTGTCCATTAGTCCATTTCAATGCATTACACTAATATGTTTTCCATAAAAAAAAACAATGAGCCACGTTGAGACATGCATACATATAAAATTTTTAGATAAATCGTAATGATATTTTAATATTTTATTGATATTAAAATATAATTTTTTAATTATTTCAATATCTTATTTTAATTATGTCAAGTATTAAAATATTTTTTGTTTTAATAAATAATAATATATATTATATCTAAATTTATTTCAAAAATATATATTAAGAATAAGACTATACACGTTGACATATGATGATATAAAATTAAATATCTATCTAGTGAAGCTCCCATATGAGAAATAGAATTACAGAAAGAAAAAGTCTAGGAGACTAGTAATTTTATTGCATTTTGGCCAGTATGTAACCAGTAGAAAAAAGTGAGTCATTGAATAAAATTTTACATCAATCTCACACTATCAAATCATCATTGATAACTAGTTAATGGCTATCAATCACAAATGTTACTGACCCTAGCATTGCTCTTACGTAAAAAAGAGAGAAGGGAAAAAAGCGGGGTGAGGTATTGGCTTTGAACAAAAGAGAAGGAATCAAGATAACATAGATTGGTCACTCAACGAAACAAAAATTAGAACTAGAATCAGATGCAAACCTTATCATGGAATAAACATTTTGCTTTTTCTCGTAAACATAAACAGAGAATTTGATGCAAAGAATGAACTAAAAAATCACATGCATTGAATAAACTTTTTTTAATATATATATACTAGATAAAATAATCAACGGCCAACATATTTTGCAAGAGATTCTTCCGTACTAGCTTAAAATGATATTACTCTGATCTTGGGAGAATTTTTGAGGAAAATATATTTGAAATTTTGGTGGTCTAAATAAAATTTTTTATCCTAATCATTAAAGAAAATGAATAGACGATTTAAATGAAATTGGTTATTTTATATATTAAAAATTATAATAAAATAAATTAATTATTAAATCTTTATAAAATTTTGATTTAATTTTTTTACTCTAAATTATTTTTTAAATTCGGTCACTCCTTTACTATCCACTTTCATCCTCTACTCTACAAGACATTCAACTAGTAAAAAAAAAAATCTTTCTCTCCTGCTGCCCCACCAGGCCACTACTGATTTCTTCAAGTTAGTTTTCTTACAGTATAATAAATATCTTTTCAATGAACTTTTACGAATTTAGATTTTTTAAATTTTAAATTTTTATTTTTAAAAGTAAAATATAATTTTTCGTCTTTAAATGAATTTTTTCTATATTTTTTTAATTCTACATATAAAATATGGTGATTTCTTCCAAACCCATGGCAATTTTGTGGGTAAGTTACCCTTGCACATGTGTCTTCATCTCAGCCATTGATCAAAAAAATTTTCAACCTTCCTTTAATGCATTCATTGGTTATAGCAAAAGCTTTTAATGAACATATACCATAATAGATACTTCATTAATTAGAGTATATACATATTGTATGGTGTATTGGGGAACATTTGCAATTATAATTTCTACTATATCACTTATTTTTCATTTTAAAAAAGTACCCTCCAGAGAGCAATATTTTCCAACAACCCACTATCCAACCCTGTTTGGTTTTTTCGCAATCGTTGAGTGTTACACCAGAGAGGAATCCACCCAGCGTCCATTTAGCAATATTGATCTCCTTCGAGTAACAGGAGCCGGAACTGGTACTCTGGTTCCGTCGGCTAGGCATCGACGTCAACTGAGGAGATGGCGAACGCTAAACTGAGGAGAATTTTGTAGCAGAACTTCTGCTAGATCCGAAGTTGTGGCTGCTGGAAGCTGCTTTAACAACATTCATTTTTGGCTGCCTTCGAATTAGGTGCGTCGGATTAGGTAAAGGTCACCTCCCTCCGACTCCGACAGTGCAATTTTTATCCGTTGAAGCTCAACCTCTGGTTCTCATCAAGGTATGTCCGAGTAAGTTTATTTATTAATCCAGATTAGTTTAATTTTGATGATAGTCTATGCCTTTTCAACGGTTCTCTGTTTACGGTATTGGATTGCTATTATGGATTTTGCAAATAAAGCAACATTGTCAAGTTCTTCGCTGTGGCTAGGTTTGGGGAATTGAAATTAAAACCTAATACTGGGGTCCAAAACAGTTGGGTTAGTTTAATTGGATTTGGTTCATTTAATTTTACATGCATCTTATTTTAGCTTCCCTTCGTTGTTGCCATTGGCTCCGTCTATTGATATTTTTGGGTAAAATTATGGCAGGGGTTAAATTATGTCCATTAACGAGGATGATGTGAAGAATGATTCTGATAATGATTTGGGTGATGATTTCGATTATCAACCGAATGCAGAAGACAATGCTGAAGACGACGATGTGGATTCGCTGGATTCTACTAGCAAGAGTGAAGAAGTTTGTGGGGTAAAAAGAATAGCAGATCTAATGGTGGAGGATATTTGGAACCTGGAGTTTAGGACGGAGGATGAGGCCTGCCAGTTTTATAACGCTTATTCTTGTTGGCATGGATTTGTAATGAGGAAGGACGACGTGGTTAGGGATAATCAAGGTCGAATTATTAGCAGGCAACTTGTTTGCAACAAAGAGGGCTGGAGAAATATGAGGTATCTTGATATGGATGATAGATCAAGGGAGGCAAGGTCGCTAACGCGAACCAAGTGTCCAGCTCGGCTTAGGGTAAAGCTTGACTACGGCTGCGGTAGATGGAAGGTATCATGTTTTGTTGAATCTCACAACCACGATCTGACGCCACCCCAATTTGTGCATCTGGTACCGGCCAATCGTCGCCTCACTGTGAGTGATAGAGTCCAAGTGGAAAATCTTCATAATTTTGGTGTCAAGAGCTGCCATATTATGGGGTATATTGCATTCCAGAAGGGTGGATATCGTCATGCTGGCTTCACACGGAAAGATTTGTACAACCACATCGATCGCTATCGTCGGGCAAAAGTTAAAAATGGGGATGCCAATGCGGCAATAAACTATTTGATTGGCAAGTCAAACAACGATCCGCTGTTCTTTGGAAAGTATACGTTCACTAGTGACAAAAGGCTGGAGCATATTTTTTGGGCAGATGGGCAGTCGATTATCGACTATCACTGCTTTGGAGATATTGTTGCCTTTGATTCAACCTACAAGAAGAATAAATACAACAAGCCTCTGGTCATTTTCTCTGGATGCAATCATCACGGGCAGACTGTTATCTTCGGCTCCGGCCTACTTTCCGACGAAACCACAGAGACGTATAAGTGGTTGTTGGAAACCTTTGTTGAAGCGATGGGTGGGAAAAGTCCAAAAGCAGTAATAACTGACGGAGACCTTGCCATGCGAGATGCAATCAAGAATGTTCTGCCTGATGCGACCCATCGGTTATGCGGCTGGCATCTACAGAGAAATGCATGTGAAAATATAAAGAATCCTAATTTCCTACGCGATTTTAAGGGTCTTATATACGACAACAACGACCAGAGAGACTTTGATCGGAGATGGACAGCCATTTTGGATAAGCACAACCTTGTTGGCAGTACCTGGATGGAGAAGACGTACGAAACCCGTGAGATGTGGTCCCATTGTTTCCTCCGGGATAAGTTTTTCGGTTACATAAGGACGACATCACAGTGTGAAGGTATAAATTCTCTCATCAGATTTTATGTTAATCGCAAGAACACCCTCATTGAATTCATGCATAACCTGGATAGGGCCTTAAAAGAGTATAGAAACAATGAATTAATAGCTGACTTTAAGTCTCAGTGCTCAGAGCCTGTGATGATTACCTCATTGGAGGTATATGAAAGATCTGCATCCTGTTATTTCACGCAAAACATTTTCAAGGAAATTCGTAATGAGATTCAGAGGGCAGGGGCTTTGAATATAACGGTACTAAGCACAACCTTGGACAAGGTAGAGTTCAGTGTGACTGCTCTGGGAGACCCGGCCAAAGATCGCCGGGTGGAAGTCGATAGAGGTAAGAATCTGTTCTCATGCTCGTGCAAGCTGTTTGAATCACGTGGTATTCCCTGTAGTCATATCTTCTGTGCCATGAAGTTCGAAAACATACTTGAGTTTCCAGAGTTGTTGATCTACAAAAGGTGGACAAAGAATGCAAAGAACGAATTTATTAGCACAGATATGCCTGTGAATGATGACATCGAAAGGGTCTTAAAGTTTCAAGTTGGAGCGTTGGCATCGAATTGCAACAAGCTGTGTGATATTGCTTGCAAGGATCTTGCAGACTTTGATGAAGTCCAGTCTGAACTTGTCAATTTAGTTATCCGCCTGCAGTCACGCAAACAAGGCAAGTCAACTCCTAATGTTAACGTGGAAGGCATCAACGATCCATTCGTTGTCAAAAGCAAAGGAGCCCCTTCCAAGAGGTCTTCTTGGAGGAAGAAGAGAGCATGCTCTAATTGCCACAAGTACGATCATTACTACAAGCGTTGTCCAGATCTGATGCAGCATAGTGTGGAAGGCAGCCCTCGCGATCGATCATACGGCAATGCATCAGCCAAGGACTCAGGTTTTAGTCCACAAAGGTTTGCTAATTCTTCAAGGTCGTTCTCAATTAAGTCCGAACACCACTCAGGACCTAATACCAAGGTACGATCTGTTTATTCGAAATAGGCTCCTGCTGTGAAAATCTTGTTCGGTGTGTGTCCCTTTAAGAACCATTAAACTATGTGAATGTTCCTCTGTTTGGGCAGCCTTTTAAAAAGGGTGGAACAAGGAAGTTTACGGCGACGGGTATGAGGAACCGGAAGCGTAAAGACAACACTTTTGTAGAGGTAATTTTTTTGAATATAAACATCTAATTTCCGTGTCATGAACCGGGTAAATTAATGATGATCTCGGACTTGTTGTAAAAAAAAAAATATAAAACAGCGGAGCCTCCATGAAAGCAGCGAATCCATTGACATCGCGTCCACGAATGGTGTTTTCAATAAAAATCTCTACTCGTTAACACAGGTGTGATGCGTAAAACTCCTCTTAACCACTTTGCGATGAATGAGCATTATGGTTTTATGCATGATTATAGTTTCTGATTGGGGATTATGATGTTATCAGCAGGTGAAGGAGTCACAGCAGGACAAGAGACATTCATTCAAGAACTATGATTGCGTTAATGATGTCGTTGATGATAAATGTGACACACGACATGTGCAGATCGATGTCCGAGATCCGTTAACATCGTCACTGGCATGTGGCAACAAACAAGGATCGTACATGGCATTGTTCGCGTCGATGCACAGGACACTTTGACCATTTCAAGGAATTAGTCTTCTGAATTTAGTGCAATGCCAGTATAATTGGTTCTAAAAGCATGATCTATCCTGATTTACTGACCGCAATGTATTAGTCACTGCTTGGTATTGAGGAGTTTTTTAGTTGTAGTTATTTACGTTAAGTATGAACATTGCTGTGTTCTTGTTGCAGTAAATTGCGGTTGACTTTTGGGTAACGATTTGCAACCATTGTGATTATGCAATTCAGTTGATCAATTAGATTTGTGTAAATTGATTTTTTTCCCTACTTAGTCCATTATGATGACAATAATCAATATGCATGTGTTTTGCTTACATTGCTGTATTTTAGTTGAAGTTTATTTTGGTTGCATTTGGAGTAAGGATTTCCTACCATTGTGGTTATGCAATAGAGTTGAAAAAACAGAGCTGTGTTAAATGAATTTTTTTCCTTTGTAATTGCATTTGATTTACCAACCAAAATATTTGATTGAGTGGGTTGTAGTCACCAAGGTTGAATTGTTCTTAGACGGTTACGAATCTCTTTGGTAACGTTGAGTTTGTGAATCTGCTTTGTTATTATGGATTTCCTGTATTCATTGAAAATTTTATTTTAGGGAAAATGGCACACTTCGTACGAAAGCAGTTTGAAATATATATCGATATATGAAGCAGATAATTCGTAAACAGAAACACATTTTTGTTGGCTCATATCATAGTTTCGATTGTTAGGTTCAATAACATTTTGAGGTTGTTAGAGTCTAACATACTGACTGAATTTAACACTAGAAACAATAAATGTTTGAAACACTGCCGACATTTCCTTTAAGTTGTACAATAACGAAGATTTCTATGTTCTCAGCTACTTGACTACGGCATGATTTTACTTTGACAGTCAGGGTTTTCCTTCCTGGCATTGAGAGCTTGAATATTTCCAGAATGTAGTCATCCTGCATCCGTAACATTGTTTAGTATTAGGACCTGATATTAAGATAACTCATCACGACAACTATACACATAAGATGAATAAAAAAACACAATTAATTCAACAAGAAGAATAAAAAAAGGATCCACGAAACTGCTAGTTACCCTTTAGCCTTTGGGTTCTAGGTTCTTCATCAATTTCCTTTCCCAGTGTTCCACCTACATACACAACAACAGCCTATGTTAAATATAAGTATATAAATTCAAAGAAATACATCACATGGACCAACCATAAATTAATCAGATTATTTTAATAGGTCTACTGCATGCGCCCAAAGACCATCCGAGACACTTGTACTCTAAATTACAACAAGAAGCATCTTTTTTTTTACCTATAGACGGATTTCTTCCGTTGGAAAATGAATGGGTCCCGCAGCTCAAGTGCCTAAGTTGGTTTGGGAATGGTACTTCTCATTTTCACCATCTTCCTGATCTCTTGGGGGAGAAGCAACGTCATCTGTTCCCTTCGCGCATCCTCGTCGTGCATTGAAAAGAGATATGGTTAGTTAATATTTTGCTTTTTTCTTCCGTGCATAAGTATGTGGAAAAGGTACCGCGGTCGTAAGTACAACTGTTCGTGAAACATATACAGAGTTCCGCTACGTATGAAAATTATGAATTACTCGAGACAAAACCAAGTGGGAATGACTATCAAACTCCAATTTTGTCGGAGCTACCAACTGGTGACGGAATGAAAGTCAGACGGAGGAATGTAGATGATAGTATATGGTTAAATGAAGGTTGGTATGCACTTCCTGAGTTCTTAGAACTAAAACATGGATATTTTGTGGTTTTCAAGTACATGTTAAATCCTTATACGAATTATTTGTGATCCACTTTGAGCGAATCAAAGTTTGAGTAGTCAACTTTGAAATGTTTTCATAACGACCAGCAGGAAGTGATACGGAAAATCATTTCCCACATCCGGTGCTCGTGATGGAAACCGATCAACCTCGAAAATTCAATCATCTATTCACTCAGAAGTGTCATAAGGAATTCATCATGGATTTACCAGTGTACAAAAAAACAACAAAATACCCAAGCCTTAGCGCTAAGAAACCAACAACTCCATACCAACTTTCATTCAAACATACACGAGCATCTATATTTTTTCTAAGTCATTTACTTTTTTCCGTCACCCGCTGGTATCTCCGACAATATTGACTCCGACAACATTGTCTTAAAAGAGCCTAACCAAGTAACCCTTAAAATTTTATTCACATCACAACCATCACGCAATTGTCTTACCTTCATAGTCAGATTTGTTGGCTGCTTTGGGTTCGGCTATTGAGTGGCTTCACATGTTACTGCAGTTTCCAGCATCTGAACGGCGACGGCAACCCCATTGCTGTCAATTTCATCAACCAATGTGCATCTTGGAACACAAATGTCCACCCAGCAACACTTTGAAAGAACACTGCTTCCCGAACACAATCTGAAATCCCAGACAGACACATCAGGTATAAAACACTCGATAAGTCATTCATCAAATCAATTATATACGTTAACAACCGTGTTCCAACAAAATCATCTCCAAGTATACAACCTAATATAATGACTTCACAAATTATTCCATAAATCAAGAAGAACCTACCTTTGTATCGACGAAAGAGCCATTTTGATTTAGCGAGAAACAACCCATCCTGTGAGTCGATTCAGGGCATCCATGATACTACCGCTAATTGTGACGATTTGTGAAATTAGGGACAACCTAAACCGAACGAGCGTTGATGGGGTTGAAGACAATCTGCCCATTTGTAGAACCCTCGCTTGGTGTTGGATAGAGTGATATTGGATGTGGATAAAGTCTTATCTCATTAGGATCGGCGATTTGTGGTTCTCGTTCTTCTCTTCCAGATCCACCTCTTCTTATCTATGCGCTGGACCTGCAAACTAATAAAAAAAAGGGCAGACACTCCACTCTAGACCAGTGACCCAACTGAGATCCAAGCCCAACAACAATAAATTACCCACCCTTGTATCATTAAAATAAACTACGGTTGGGCTATTTTACTCGTTGATTGGGCCGAAAAAAGTTTTTACTATTCTGTTCATGTGTCAAAAAAAGAAAACATTTTTCATTAAAAATATACGAGGTTTTGTTTTCTTCCATGCCTATTGGGCCAGATTTTTTTAAAATTTTGTAAAGGCCATCAAACATTTATTCTGTCTATACATCATAGTTAAAAAAGTTAAGGAAACTCTGCCTTTTGTACTTGGAAAACTAATTTCTGTCCAATGAAGTTAAAATAGAAAACTTAATTAAAAAAACGAGCAGAAAAGTATAACATTTGCGAATGCGATTCTGTTTTAGGGATACTACCGAAAAGTTGTTTTCAATTTCATAACACCAAAAAAAAAAGTCATCATAACTGTTCAACAAACAAAACACATATAATACTTTCTAAACCTAATGCAAAAGTCGTATCATGATATATTTTGACACTGAGGTCAAACACAGGGGCTAAGCTCCTTCAGTCACTCATCCTTCTGCATCCTATCTGCATCTGACCTGGATGATCGTCACTGGCTCCGTTGATATCACCTCGAAGACACCCACGCCACCTGGCTTGAAGTTGCACAATGAAGCAAAGTTCTCCCATCCTCCAGAAATGACGCCGAAGCTTCCATCCCTTTTTCCACTATACCTTGTATATGTAGCTTCGACCTGAATGTGGCCGTGTGTGAGGATGAGAGGGTGTCTCTGACCAGTGAAGTGACTGAGATGAGGGACGTTCGGCTGTTTATAGCACAAGAAATTTCAGTTAGCATTATCTACTTTAACGCTTACTTCAGTAAAACATCATTCCAACCAAACTGTCTTAACAACTAGTTAGCTTACCAATAATCGCGACGACATCATGCGAGCAGTTAGGTCCATCACAAAGAAAGGCCACTTGCTTTTGACCTTTGCGGCAACCGCTCTAGCACTGGCTGAAGGAGGGATGTTGATACACTTTGCAATTTCATAATTACCAGTCCTTATATATGGTGGTTCTTCAGGATCACGTGTTTGGTACGAGTTCTCAATACCACCGAAATCAAAAATCCTCACTTGGAAAGTGGAGTTTCCTTTGTGTGTGAAATATAGCATGGAGTCCAGATTGATCTTGTACATCTGATAGAACTCCTCCCAGCCTCGAGTCAATGCAATTTTGCCACTTTGGAGCTGTGTCCAGAAGCACCTACAGGGGTTATTCCTTCCGTCAGGAACAACCAGGTCCAGGTAGGGGGTACGGTTTGGTAGCTCAGCGGGAGTTATAGGTAATGACTGTTACAAATTCGTGAAGTTCTGTCAAAACATGGATAGCATTGCAAAAAATCTAAAATTAACAGGTGTCGTGGAAACGGGTGTTACTTACCAGTTTGAACATTGAAGGCCTTATTATTGGCTTCAGAAACCTCATCTTGTAGCTTTGTGTCGTACCATTATCAATCTCTTGGACTCTCTTACCCTTGTCCTTCGAAGTCGTCATCTATGGCAAGTGTCACACAGATGCCAAGTTCGGAAACAAAAAGGTCAGCGTTCATTTTAAAAAACCCATACAGCAGAAGCTTCTGATTAAAAATCAACAGACATGCATGTTTTTGAATATCGAAACTAAGTGGTTCAATTTTTCCACACACAGTGCAACTATATTTTGTTATAATCATTTACTGTCGTGATCTATTGAATCTTTAGCAGAACAATCTTAATCAAACCTAAATGCATAGAATCCTTTTCAGACGATCAAATAAGAAACCCAAATCATTCCCCCAATCATTTAATAAATGCTCTAACCATCTTAATTTGATTTTAATACGATTGCATTTTTAGTACATTGACACTAAATGCAGATGATGATAAACTAAAGACCACTATCAGGATAAGAGTTATTATAGAGTTTCACCTTGTTTGACATTTTCTCCGAGACGAAGCTGTTGGAGTCGATGCCTACACCAGTGTATTCTGTGTTATGCTGGGGTTGCTTTAAGGGTTTTTTTGTTAAAGGAAGATGGAAGGTGAATAGTGATTACAGAAGGATACTTATCTTGCACGCTTGTGACTCAAAGGAATATATAAAGTAAAAAATGAGGGGTTAAAAACGCGGCGTTTTTACAAAAAAATTTAGTGAGTAATTTATTCAGCTACTTAAACGTTGTGGTTTTCGATAATCTCCAACAAATATTCTGTTCTATCCCAATAACTCCCCGTAAATCCCTCTCCTTCGAAGTTCGTTTACAACGAAATACTAAATTAAATTTAGTTTAACTCCAAAAAAAAAAAATTCCTAGGAAAAAATCAATTATTAATTGATTGCTATTAACCGCATTAATTCAATAAGTCGGTTTATACGTAACTACTACTATTTCCTTTGAAAAATAAATTCTTCAACAATTGATACTACCGAAATTAGTGCTAGATTAAATCAAAACCGCTAGAAAGTCGAAACAAACGTTTTAAACTTTTTAAAATTAAATTCAATTTTTTATATAACCTGATTATTGGGTTTCTTTTTTTTTTCTTTTTTAACATGCCTGTGACTAACTATTTCGTAACAATTATCGTTTATATCTAGATTCTTCTACGAAACTTATTAAACTTCATAAATTAAAAAAAATATTTGCACATTTAAAAACGACACATTTCCAAAACATTTTGCTAATCAATTTTATGTTACGTTTTCCAAAATTTCGGATAACATAGACTTGGCTAATAATAAGTACACTCTACCACTGACTCGACGTTTGGATTAATTTTACATTAAAAGGATTAATAAATTCTCAACTAACATAGTCACATAGCAAAGCAACTGAAGAAGGAAAAAAGTTACGTTGATAAAGCAACTATTGTTCGTCTGAAAACTTCGTTGGCAACTCCCTCCCTTCAACCACAGTAATCGTCTAAGTAATTAATCTATAATGGAGGGCGATTTCCGGTAACCATCTTCTTTAATTTTTGCCACCTCGTTTGATAGCAGCCGTATCTGTAAATAATAAAATGGAACATATTGAAATAACTGAATGTATTGATTAATTAAATAAAGAGTGACAAAATGTTTGGCTACTCCCTTTTTTCATGGTTTCTGGCCACTATGTTTTATTTATTCGATGTTGTTTCTACATGTTGGTTTAGGTATGTTAATGCATTAAGGAACATTCAACAATCGTACAACCAGTTCTATGTGTTTGGGCTATTTGCAACAGATGTACGTATATCCACAATTTCGCATTCTTTTGTTGTTATTACCAGATGTTAAAAAATGTTTGCAAGATTAACTTACCATGGTTTTGTCTTGTTCTGCCACAGGATGATATTGAATTCCCACCTAATATTGTGAATCTCTTCAAGTGGTACAGTACCACTGATCTTTATTTGGTTGACACTCAAGACAATTGCTTCCACATCACACCCAAGCAAGAAGGTAACAGGTTCTGGATAAAGGGAGATGATTTAGGAAAGATACGGCGCATGTACAGAAGAAGTTCTTTGCTGAGTGTGGAGCTTAGGTACGTCAGCTGGAGAGTATTCTACATGCTCGTCCGGGACATTAACCGGAAAGATGAACCTCCGTGTGTTGTTGATGAACTGTATGCGGCAAAGGTTTTGCCTGAGTATATCGTTCAACGCTTAGCTTCGGTGTGCGGGGCTTACTTCAACAAAGAAGCCCAACTTAGAGTCTACCAGACGGAGATGTTCCTGAGGAATCACCGCCGGATTCAACAACAGCAAAATTTTGATACTCAGCAGTCAGGGTGAGTAACAATGGACCATTATTTTGTTGTTTAATTTCTCATGTTTTCATGTTTTCTGCCTAAGTTTTTTCGACTCAACTACAGTGTAAACAAGAGGCAACATGGTGGGGGGGCTGAGGCAGGTCCTAGTAAGCGACACCGACCCCAGACCTCTCCAGAATCGTCTGTCAACCAGGGGTCAAATTAACAGATTTATGGAGACCATATAAACTTTCTTGTGTAGTGTAATTAATCAAAATGTTATCCTTAATGTGTTATTTTGTATGTGATGTAATGTGTGTGACATTTGGTGATCAGCTTTGATATACTATGGTTTGTATTTATGGTGCTTATGTTGGTTTCTATTTTATTGCGTCTATGTTTGGTTATCATTAGTGTATCGACCAGATATTGACTGCTATAGCATGCAAATCCAATGCTACTGAATGCAAATGATCCTATACACACGTATCATATATGACAACATTAGTATGTGGGAAAACAATGGATTATTTTAAGCATTAAAGATGAAAAAAATTTCCGGTTAACTGTTAGAGTTTTAAGTATTCTGCTTGTTTAACATCTGTTTGTGGTCATAACAAAATAATTGTAACAATAATGTATTCCCTCAAGAATGCTGGGTTTATTTGATTCTTTAAACTTTGTTATTTATAAGTTGCAGCACTCTCCCTGTTTTGGGTTTTCAAAAGAAGTCAAGGAATAAAAAGAAACGTACTATATTTCCAAAACACGTACATTCTCACGGGCCATGTTAAATGTCATTTAGAATTTTTGGTCATAATGTATAATTAGTGACATTTTAAAAAAGATATTTTTTTCGTAAATACACCTTTAGGGCCCACGAATAAAATTAAAACTTAAACACAAATTGTCTGCCACATACACCAGTCCGAATCTAAAATGACCAACTAAAAAGGGTGAACTTCAAGTAATATAGTTGTAAAAATATTCCTGCTATGTCTCAGACGTTAGTCCCAGTAAGTCCTAGTACATAAAAATATCTTGTGTTTGGGAGGTACATGGTGAAGGACTCTAAACGACATTAACTTAATTAATGGTCGTATGGTTTGTTATTTCCAATTTAAACTTCCTGACTACAGCCGAATAAGGAACCGGATTGATCAAGGTTCTATAAACAGAATCAACTAACATGGAAAGATAATCTAACTTGGATATTAAAAATGAGCCTACAACGAATATTTCATCTCCCTTAACAAGTAAAGATTCTGTTTGAACTACATTATTTTGAAAAAAAAAAAGAAACTAACCTTTATCGTAAATTATATGACTAATTCACACAGCGATAATGTGTTCCTGTCCACCATCTGATCCAGCATTTCATGCCTTGTATCGTATGATGAACCACATTTTTGTCCCCCATTATAATGCGGGGGATTGATGCATCGTTGAAAAGAACGAAAGCAAAATCACCCGAGTCCTTGTCCCTCCGAGGCATGACTGTCACCCTTTGAACCACATGACCAAACATGTTGCAGAAAAACTCAGCAATGCCCTCTGCAGTGGGCACGGACTCTCGACCGAAGCATACGGTCAGTGTCTTTGGACGTTCCGCGTCATCCAGCTCCTTGCATACGTACTTCTGCTTTCCCTTATCTTGATCAGTTTGCCTTCCTCCTTGTTGCATATGCAATCCTAGGCCATTGTTATGTCTACTCAATGCCTCTTGTGCAACTGATATGCACTGGTCAAGTGTGTTGAAACCCAGTAGTTCTTTAGGAGTCCTCTGGTACTCCAACCACACCGCATCCATCGTTATGTCGCCCATAATTCTAGCGCAAATGGTTGATAGGGTATCGGGAATTAGAGTTAGGAGGACGGATCTCATCCTATGAACCTGATATAACGTGAGCTCAGTTTTCAGCACGTGTCCGAGGGTTTCGAGTTTTCTGGACTTCTCCACAAACCCAGAGAACTCATGAGATACTAGGCATTGCAAACAGATGACACATTCATCGGCAAGACTGTTCATAAACCAGCCTTCTTTTTTTATGGCTGTTTGCACAATACCATTCAGTCCCATTGTCTCCAGTGACAGTAGAAATGCCATGACCATCAGGGACTGTTTAACTTCACGGTGAAGGACTTGCGTCAGCATCCTGAATGCAGTTCGATCGATTCCATGGAACATTTCCAAACATTCGATTGCCATGGTTGAGGGTTTCCTTCTAGTATTCATGTTGTATGGGTTAGAATTTGTAAGCATATAGTTTGTAGTTGTAGTTTTTGATGCTTAGACCACCAACTCATTTCCTCCTTCTTGTAGTCATGCAGCATGGTCTCCACTTTATTGCACCATCTTCTTACTCGTAGTCCTAGACTAACCATCACCTACCTAATTGGAATATTATTTAATGGCCTTAATTACATTGTAGTCACCTACATGTATATGATTTTATTGATACCACTAGGTTCGGTTTATACTTTCATCTTGAAAAAGAAAATGTCATAACTTTATCTAGTATGGCGAAATTGAAATTTATTTGCGTAAACATCGCCATATGCTATGAATCATAACAGGTTATATAGCATAGGCAGTAACAATTTTTGTATACTACATTATCATTTTAATTTACATAACTGAATAGATGTTACTAATTAATTCTCTAATAAAATTAATAGTTATATACCAAAATAAAAATAATATATAAAAAGTGGGAAACAATATTTTTAATTAAAACTAATAAAACAGAAATTTTAGAGATAAAGTTAAATATTTACGGTTTAGGGTTCACGGTTTAATCGCTAGGCCTTTTAGTAAACGGCTTCGTGTATATTGTTTACTGATTGCCGGTTTCCGGCTCAATTCGCACGGTTTATTGATGAAGGGGTTTAGTGAGTAGGCGTTAGATTTAATGGTTTCGTGCTAATGGTATATTGTATGGCGGTTTACGGTTCAACGTGTACGCTTTAGGGTTCGCGGTATGGTCGTTAGGTCTTACGGTTCAATGTGTACGAGTTAGTCATTAGGTCTTATCATGAATGGTTCTGCGTCTATGGTTTATCGTTAGGCGGTTTCCGGTTCATCGTGGACGGTTTAGGGTTCGCGGTTTGATCGCTTGGTCTTTTATTGAACGGCTTCGTGTATATTGTTTATTGTATGCCGGTTTTCGGTACAATGCGAACGGTACGATGTGTCAGGTTTAGTGACTAGATCTCATACTGAATAGTCTTCGTGCCGATGGTTTATTGATTTGCGGTTTCCGGTTCAATGTTAACGGTTTAGTGTTCACGGTTTGATCGTTAGCTCTCTTAAGGTGAATGGTTATGTGCCTCTGGTTTATCGTTTGGCGGTTTCCGGTTCATCGTGGACGGTTTAGGGTTCGCGGTTTGATCGCTTTGTCTTTTATTGAACGGCTTCGTGCATATTGTTTATTGTATGCCGGTTTTCGGTACAATGCGCACGGTCCAATGTGTACGGTATTAGGGAATACGCCTTACAGTGAACGGTTTCGTGCTAATAGTTTACTATTTGGTGGTTTCTGGTTCAACGTATACGGTTTACAGTTAACAGTTTGGTCGTCAGCTCGTAAGGTGAATGGTTATGTGCCTCTGGTTTATCGTTTGGCGGTTTCCGGTTCAATGTGTACGGTTCAATGTGTACGAGTTACTCATTACTACTTATCATTAATGGTTCTGCGTCTATGGTTTATCGTTAGACGGTTTCCGGTTCGTCATGGACGGTTTAGGGTTCGCGGTTTGATCGCTTGGTCTTTTATTGAACGGCTTCGTGTATATTGTTTATTGTATGCCGGTTTTCGGTACAATGCGAACGGTTCGATGTGTCAGGTTTAGTGACTAGATCTCATACTGAATGGTCTTCGTGCCGATGGTTTATTGATTTGCGGTTTCTGGTTCAATGTTAACGGTTTAGTGTTCACGGTTTGGTCGTTAGCTCTCTTAAGGTGAATGGTTATGTGCCTCTGGTTTATCGTTTGGCAGTTTCCGGTTCATCGTGGACGGTTTAGGGTTTGCGGTTTGATCGCTTTGTCTTCTATTGAACGGCTTCGTGCATATTGTTTATTGTATGCCGGTTTTCGGTACAATGCGCACGGTCCAATGTGTACGGTATTAGGGAATACGCCTTACAGTGAACGGTTTCGTGCTAATAGTTTACTATTTGTTGGTTTCTGGTTCAACGTATACGGTTTACAGTTAACAGTTTGGTCGTCAGCTCGTAAGGTGAATGGTTATGTGCCTCTGGTTTATCGTTTGGTGGTTTCCGGTTCAATGTGTACGGTTCAATGTGTGCGAGTTACTCGTCACCACTTATCATGAATGGTTCTGCGTCTATGGTTTATCGTTAGACGGTTTCCGGTTCGTCGTGGACGGTTTAGGGTTCGCGGTTTGATCGCTTGGTCTTTTATTGAACGGCTTCATGTATATTGTTTATTGTATCCCGGTTTTCGGTACAATGCGAACGGTTCGATGTGTCAGGTTTAGTGACTAGATCTCATACTGAATGGTCTTCGTGCCGATGGTTTATTGATTTGCGGTTTCCGGTTCAATGTTAACGGTTTAGTGTTCACGGTTTGGTCGTTAGCTCTCTTAAGGTGAATGGTTATATGCCTCTGGTTTATCGTTTGGCGGTTTCCGGTTCATCGTGGACGGTTTAGGGTTTGCGGTTTGATCGCTTTGTCTTCTATTGAACGGCTTCGTGCATATTGTTTATTGTATGCCGGTTTTTGGTACAATGCGCACGGTCCAATGTGTACGGTATTAGGGAATACGCCTTACAGTGAACGGTTTCGTGCTAATAGTTTACTATTTGTTGGTTTCTGGTTCAACGTATACGGTTTACAGTTAACAGTTTGGTCGTCAGCTCGTAAGGTGAATGGTTATGTGCCTCTGGTTTATCGTTTGGCGGTTTCCGGTTCAATGTGTACGGTTCAATGTGTACGAGTTACTCATTACTACTTATCATTAATGGTTCTGCGTCTATGGTTTATCGTTAGACGGTTTCCGGTTCATCGTGGACGGTTTAGGGTTAAATTAATTATTAATGGGATATAATATTAAATTTTAATATTATTTTTTTAAGTATATTCAAATTTTATTTTATATTTTTTTAGTATTTTTATACATAATATTTATTTTATAGTACTATATTTTAGTATATTATAATTTGTTATTATTATAACAAAATTTAGTATTTATTTATAAAATTAAAAATTAAAATTAAGTTATGATACTATTGATAAAGTTCCAAACACATTACTGATAGTTAGTTTTAAATTTTGTTATTATCTTTCGGGGAAGGAAGTGCTTTGTGATGAGGGATGGGAAGTTCACTCTCCAATAAGTGATAGGTAACGGGCCTAATGGTGGAAAGCAAAAAAGTCATTAGGCAATAAATTAGGGTGAACCATAAGTTAGATGATGAGTGACCATGACAAACCAAAAAATGAAAGATCTGGGTGGGAGACAGGTAATGGTATACACATAGTTAATGAAAAGGAATATAACTCATAGGAAATGGAATAGAAATTCCCCTTTTATCAAGCTAGCAGCAAATACGTGTATTATTTCCATGATAACCTTTAAGAGTGTTTAGCCGTCGCATTAAACTCTGTTGCGGACTAAATCTTTGACCGAGTGTGTGAAACAACAGGAGATAACAACAAACACAATTCTGTTATATGAGCATGTTACTCTATGAGCATATTTATGTAGACAAGCATTCATTACGGAAATTAAAACAAATCTTCCAGTCACCGGTTGGGAAAAGAAAAAAATAGACGGTTACCAGAAAATGTTGAATAGCCTTGACCACAGAAAAGGAAATTAAACAGTTGTATTGAGCTGAATAACTTCAAATAGATTTAAAGGATCGGTACCTCGACTAAACGAAAATAACTCAAAAAAAAATTGGTTGGAGCCTTATCTTTTACCAATAAGAAAACAGATATTTATTTAAACTATTTTTATTCAAAAAATTAGGAATACAAACTGGAAACGTAAACTGCCTGATATATTAAAAGGCCAAAATCCAAATATCACTCAATTGTCAAAACTCCTTTGAATAGTAGGGGCAACCTACCATGTTTGTCATTCTTTTAAGAAATTGTGCTTGCTAGTGGAGTGCAACTCATTAACTGAACATGTTGCAGTATTTTTCATGTTTTTTTTTTAAATAAAAAAATTAAACAGCTAAAACACCCAATGGCTGGCAGAGGAAAGCGACGCTCGACACAAAAAATAGAAAAGGGAGAGGACGAAGCCAAAAAGGAACAAAGCAGAAAAATGTCAAGAAAACTTGTCGACAAGGAAGTCATAGAACTGTCATCAAGGTTAGAATTAAATTACATTTACACAAACTAGTGAAGTCCTTTTATAACGATTCCGAATATAAAGTATTCATATTTTTAAGTTTTGTTTTCTCATAGTCTCCGAGGAAGCACCATGCATGACCAGCGACTACATGTAAACTTTAACGGTGGAGCCAGCAAAGAGATAGGCGAGGACTTCGGTAAAACTACAGCCGTAGAACCTTCCCTAAAAGAAGTGGTAACGCAAATGTCGACGATGATGAATACACTTTCAAACCTGATTGCTTCCCAGACCAAGACGTGTTATCCTGTGTTTGGAACTATGCCACAAACAATCAATCTTCGGAATGGGCCGCCCGATAACTTCAGCCCCACATTAATGCCTGTCATCATGAGCGGATTCAGCATGCCGTCCGGTACTCTTGAGAGGAATCTGGATTCGTCCAAGAAGATTAGATCCAACATGTCAAGCATTCATCAAGCCGCGGATTCAAAATCGCATATGGCTACAAAGTGTTGTTCAATGTCTCCGAAGTGTGAACAGACACCGCGAGATGATTATGTTATTCGCCGAAGTTTGTTCAGCGATGATGGTACTGGAAAGAAGACAGCTTCAGAACCAGTTATAACGAGTAGCTTAGACAAGGCTGTATATGTTAGCTACTTCAACCCGGCTGACAGAAAATTGCCACTAGCGACTGAAACCGCTAAGATACCTGCGGTGAGTTATATCATGTTAAGTAAGTTTTACAGATTTGTTGTGCTGGTCTACTATTAATATATAACGGCTTAGTTTTCGTTGTATCAGTGGAAGCCTGTTCTGTTCCGTCCCCCACCTGATATGGCACTGTGCAAGGACGAAGTTTCAGTCGTAACCTACGTCTTTGGTTCGGATATGGAGGATGAAGAACTGAATTCGGAGATAATTTCACAGACAAACTTGTGGCACGCTAACAGGAGAGTCATGTATACTCTACTGCCGAACAAACCATTGGTGGACGAGGTATGGATTTTTCATTCTTCAGCCTTCGTTAATTTCATAAATGAAACTCCTTACATATGATATAATTTTAACAAGGGAATATATGTTTATGTTTTTTTCTTATTGGCCGTCAATCAACGAACGCTGAAGCAGATCATAAACCTGACATCAAGCATGCTGATGTGTGATGCACGCAAGGACACCGGTTTTCCCTGCTTGTGGTTTTTACCGACTACATTTTCGGTGAGTGAAAACCATTAAGAGGATCTCCATCTCCTGGTTTCCATTGATCTTATACATGTTTCTGAAAAATCAAATTTCAGCAATTTGCCCTTAATTGGACTCACTCCCCAAAGACTTTGAAACGCTACTACGCTGAGGAATACATGGGAGAGTTTGAGTCGTTATGCAAGGTAAGTTTATAATTTAATTGTCGTAATATATGATAATGTAAATAAAAAACGGTTATTCCAATATAACTTATTTGTATATATTTTTTATAGATTTTTGTTCCAATGAATGAGGATAACATGCACTGGTACCTGGTTGTAATTGATATAGAAAAAAGACACCTAATATTACTGGATTCTAAACCATGCGTATCAAGCAGAACCAGACGCCGTCGATGTGCGAAGCTAATGGTAGTGTTGCAAAATTTCTAAATTGCGGAAAATTGATTTTAAATTGCTTAAACAGACACCAGAGTTGACACCTGAACTAAATTTTACTTTGATTACAGGCACTGTTTATTGAGGAGATGCTTGATGATTCCACCTTCTATGCTAACCAAACAACACACAGACCAGTAATTTCAGAGTATCCTATAATACACCCTGCAGAAATTGGCGAGCAGAACGATGACTCGTAAGAAACCGTAAAAGTTATTATTGATTGTTGAGTTCTCAATTACTGAGATGCATAAATGAATTTGCTAACATGTGATGAATACATTTTCCGTATGCACAAATACCATTTCGTCTTCTATGATTTTTTCCCCTTAGGAATTAAGTTGGTTATAGACTTCAATAAACTTTTTTTACATATACAAGGAATGATTGTGGAGTTTGGGTGACAACCTGGATGAGGGAGTGCCAATGGAGGAGTAACTACAATATTAAGGTAGTAATAAAATAAAATTCGTTTCATGGTTTCATATATTATCTTAAAAATTTAATCTAAACTATGCGTCTGAAATCTTTGTTTTTTTCTCCCAGGTGAATGATAGCACTAGATTACGGCTGGCTATTGATCTGGTGATGAATCCGTTCAATTTGAAATCCCAAGAAGTTCTTGAAGCAGCAAAGAAATACTACAACGAAATATCTAAAAAGGAAGAGCGATTGGTTAAGGGGTTAGGCAGTATGCTCTGAGTTATTTATACCTAAGGCATTGTGTCCATTGCATAGACTTTTAATACTATATTGCGTGCAATAAGTTATTCTGGTTATGTTATTTTAAGTACGTTCGGTTAATTTTTGATTCACGTTTTGTGTTGCGCTCACTGAAATTGAAAAAAGGGGGTCTTAAAAAATATGATTATGTTATCTGAAGTTCTTTATGTTAATTTATGAATGGAACAGCACATTCTGAAATGATAATACATGATTTCGTATATTTCGTCAAACAATTTAGTAAACAGGATTTCAATAATTTACGTAAATATGAACACAATACTAAACGTTATATTTTTAAACTTTATTATGTGCAACCTTCGTTATGTTTATTCATCTAGTGATACGTATACCAATGAATGGTTATTAAAATACATTTACCTTTACCAAAACATGAGTAATACAATTCAAATAGAGTTTATTATGTGTATTTATTATTTAGTTTAGATTTACGAAAAGGTATGATTAGTGATGAGGTTCGAATCCTAATTGGTGGCTTCAATATATCCCTTCAACTTCATTTCCAACCGCTGTGACCTCTGGTTTTACCCTCTTTAAAAGTAAAACTTGACTTCCTATAGAAAATCATTTCACAACACCATTGTAATTTGTAATCCCTCTCCTAATTCACTCACGGCGGCTATCAACTTCAGACACTAGTTACTAACATTAGCAAACAAAGATGGAGCCAGAATTCCGGTAAGCAGATAACTATTTTCTTCATTTAGTTAACTATTTTTTCCATACGCATGACCATCTCTCCTTGCATCGTTTGTTCTTTTTTAACATTGATTACTTCTCAAGTTTCTGTTCTGTTCTTCCATGGTTTCTTATTCTTAACAATACTGACTTTTCAACATTTGGGTTCGTCGTCGCTACCGGCCAGTTACGTCAGTGCCTTAAAGAACGTGAGAAGATGTCCCGAACAGACTTTTGTCCTTAACCTATTCCCAACAGATGTAAGCTTACTTCCGGCACTGCAGACACCACTTTTCTTTACGGTTTTTCTATCTAATTTTTTTCAAAATATGTTTAACATCTAATTTTATTTCTCTGACTATAGGAAGATGTAAGGATTCCACAGCACATTGTATGGCACTTTTTGTTCTTCACAACCACTGATCTGTACTTAATTGACAGACAAGACAACTGTCTCCATATCCACCCAACTAGAGACGGTCATAACTACTGGATCAACGCAGCCGACATGGGGAGGATAAGATCTCTCTTTCGACCAACTCCACGGCTTATGCTGGAACTCAGTTACGTAGGTTGGGGTATCTTCCACATGCTTGCATGGGACCATACTCGTTCGGTTGAAATGCCCAGAGCCGTTGATGAGATATATGCCTCCAACGTATTGCCGGACCAAATCAAACACTGGCTAGCGGACAGATGCAACGTACACTTCAACAAGGATGAACAGGTGGTTGCGTTTGAGACTGAAAGGTTATTACGCCGGCAGCATCGGAGGCAACAAGGTTCACCACCGCCTCCTCACGAGTCAAGGTAACAATAACTTGTTTACCTAGGAAATTAAGTCTACATACTTTATTATATTCATTTTTGTATAATAAATTTTCCAAAATGACTGCAGGTTCAACCGCCGTCAACAGGGGGGAGGTGCAGTGGGAGGACCTATTAGGAGGGCAATCGCAGGACCTAGTAGGAGGTATGGAAGAAATTCGCCATCTGACTCTTCTGTGAACCAGATAACACCATCATCGTAGGACAAAAGACGACAGATTAATTTGTTTACGGTTTATTGTTGAAATAATGTTTTGTTGTAGTGTTTCGGTAGCCATGTCTTCATGCTTACTTTTGTGGAAATCTTCAGATAGTATTCTGTGTAATAGCTTTGATTTTGTGAATGTAAATTATGGTGTTGGACTTCGTTATTTTGTTAATGTATATACATCTATGGGTTTATTTTTGATCAAGTCTCACACAAGTCTACCATCGGATGTATTTTTTTATTCCGGTCATTATTTGTAAGAAAATATGGTAACAACGACTTTTTTTTATCCTGGGGAAAACTTGAATGATGTTTACCTGTGGCTGCATGGATGAGGGTGTGCCAGTGGTAGCTGGTAACATCCTAATTAGGTATTGAAAATGATTAATTTGGTGAGTAACATGGTTTTCTTTAGGATGAGGGGTTCTAATGTTGTGATAAGTCAAAAAAAAAATTGGAAATCAAGTAAACAGATTACTGAGTATATCAACAAATCAAAACTTAATAGGGAAAAATTGCGGCTACATCTAATTTCAAGCTAGAAAAACAAAAAATAAAAGATAACCTTATTGGAGTATGTTGGAATTCCAACTGGATTTATTTACTAGGGTAGGCAAAAATTTGGGTAGACGAGTAAAATTTAATGGTACTAAACACCTAGTTCAAAGAGATTAAGATAACACCGGTAAATACAATATTCTGCCTCATCAATTCTCGTTGGGTGCTGCATCTCACACAATTAATAAGTTAGACTAATTTAGGTTCATTACTTAAAAGAGAGCAACAGACTTCAACAATTCAAGAACTACAAAGTAAACACAACCCAAAACCAAGACTACGACGATCGCGTCTAGTAAAATGGCTAAATTCCAACTTCCGTTGCCGATTATTCCGGATGAACTGCTACAAGAAATCTTCCTGCGTAGTAGTGCCAAAGCTGTAGGGAGATGTATGTGCTTGAATAAATTCTGGTACCGACAGCTACGCCAACCAGAGATTTGCATACACCACATGCGAAGGCAGAAAGTGTTAGATCAACATGTTTTGTTTCATGTTGGATACTCACTACTGCTAATGGGTTCAGATTCACTATATATAGTGAATGCTGCTTCTGGAGAAGAGGTGAATGTTCAGCATCCTTTCGGAGTTGGCGTCCATGGGTGGTTTCGTATTGTCGGAGTGTCAAACGGGAACATATGTTTCAAGTTCTCTCGTGAACGAGACGACACAAGACTTTTGGTATGGAATCCGACAACACAATGCTCTAGAGAAATTTCCGACCCACACAGGGACCACGGTAGATCATTTTTCCCGGTATATGGTTTCGGTCATGTTCCAAACTCAGATGCATACACAGTCATACATATGTGCAAAAGGGACATAGCTGATGCCTACGTTTTTTTCTCTAGATATTGTTCAAGGCGTTCTACATGGTTTCACTGCGTTGATTGTCTCCCTGGTGTAGAAAAAATTGACCCTAACTCTGTTTTTAATAATGGTCAGGCGTATTGGATAACTGGTACAGGAGATAGCTATGCTACACCCAAGTCTGTTTTATGTTACAGTGTTGAAGATGAATCATTTAGCGAGGTGTCTATCCCTGTAGGTGCAATATATACCATTCACAATTTACTAACCCACAAGGAAAAAGTTGCACTCCTCGCTCATACACACAACGAATTTGGTTATGTCGCAGCAATTTGGCACTTAAATGAAGACGCGAATGGAAACAGAATACTAGAGCAATACTGCAGGTTTGCGAGTCGAAGCATCAGAGAAAATCCAATACTATTCGTCGATGAAAACCTACTTTTGTTGGTGAACAATTCAAAGGAAAGAGAGTTACTCGTCAATTACAGGTACAGAGAGCTTGTGTTGACAGAGTATGACATCGAACATGGCACTAGAAATCTATTGGTGAGGAGAGCATGGCGATACCCAGAAACGCCACACCCGATCACAGTAAGGTCTACACTCAAGTATTTTGCAGGGATGTTTCCTGTCTAGAAATAATTGACATTTAGATCTACTCCGACTACATGTATTCTGGAACTTGGTTGAAACTATATGTTTAGTTTTCCGGTTGAAGTTAATTATGTTTTTTTTTTGTTAATGAAATTCCCAGAACTGTTATGACACTGGTTAATTCCTATCATTTTTTCTGTCAGTGAATGGTCTTTACAATTGTATGTTTTACATTAGTTTGAAAGAGCCAAAACTAAGAGAAATGGTTGCATAACAACCTCAATCTATCTAATTCGATGTTTAATGTATAGGGATTATGTGAGAAATAACAGTTAACCTACTAAGATTTTACGCTAATATTCAATCAAGAAATGCTATTCCAAAAAAAGATTGATCAAATTAACAGTTAACACACACATGAATGGAATAAATACTTACCTGGAAAAATTTGGTTTTCTTTTAAAATTCCAGAGAGAGTTGGGCTTAACAGGTTTCAAGCCGGTTGCTGCATTAATCCTCACTTGAATTATCCACTAATTGTTTTTTGTAGCTGGCCCAAATTGATAGATAGCCCACTTTACTTGTAGATAGACTTGAACTACCAAAAAAAAAATGTCTTCGCAGGTTAGTTGACCCAGCCCAATCCCAAGTATGACAGAAAGACTAAATAGTCAGTTAATTAAAGTAAAAAAACGCTGGGGAAAAAATTTCGATGACCTTTAATCATATACTATGTTACACCTTAATACCTAACCAGAACTCATCCTGTATAATCGTCAATCGAGACAATTCGACCTATAATTCAACCGAAATTTTCCTATGTAACACGATTCGACCAAAAAACACGACAAATAAATAGACATATAAACGGGCAATGTTACGAGAGAAACTTACATGATGGCCCTGGGTTTCAGGAGAACAATTGTATACACCACTGCTTTGTTGGACGATGGCAGAACCTAGCCCAGTGCACGGTAAAACCTGCAATAAGCCATATACTCATTGAATATTACTTTATAAGAAGAAAAACAGAGCAACCCAGTACATGATAACTTGGTAAGACCTGCAATAAGCCATTAGCACTCCATAAACAAACTCCAGGTTGCACTCTACCTCCACGGCCACGTCGCTGAAATGATCAACCCATTAGCACTCGTTCATTTACTTTGGTTAATAAAGTAATAGGAATTCAATCGAGTGCATGAAGGGGTGAATAAAGTCAAACAAATTGAGCAAACAAAGGATTCAGCAATAATGGGATGAATCCTTTAATACCTGATCTACAACTTCAATACCTAATGAGATGAAGCCTTTAAAATCCATTATGTTAACATTTTGAGGCTAGCTTATTTCAGGCATCATAGCTGCTCTCCTTTGCTAAACAATTTATGTGTATTAGAACAAAGCAGTGGCCATTCATCATGATCATATAAACTACAAGTGTTAAGATTTATTTAGGTTCAAGGGATTAGGAATATGGAAACCTATGCAGGAAATTATCTGAAATGAAAGCAATTAAACTTGACTAACAAGTTGCAATTCAACAAATTTCCAAAGCCTAACATAACATTCTAGTTTACTTTCAGCTTCTTCATTCTCTCACAACTTAAAATTTATGCTGCACACTAGTATAATCAGAAGAAAAACAGATCTTGTCAATTATCTATTGTGGTGGCCGCATGATTTGTCATGGAAGTCACCAAATCATCGGTGTATTGTCATGCCCTTCACCTTCCTACTCTTACAGAATTGCCGAAGATTGAGTTATAACATGACTTCAATCTTAAGCATTCGTTTCACTAATAAAAAGGTTGCTATTTTCTGGTATTCAGGCTGACTTACTACAACATATTAGCCTTCATATGCTACTGAAATTCGTAGGGAACTTTGATAACTAAGTCACAAAAATAAATACCATAAAACATATACGTATCTATAGGTAAAACATAATCAAATTCCAACCATGTTGCCCATATCAAATAAACGACATCGACAATTTTTGCTTTAAAAGCTTCAAGCAATTGTGTGTCTACATTCTAGCAGGAAAATTCTAAAAGAAGAAATTTATTCTTAAGTTTCTCAACCTAATAGAGGTGCTTCAGGTTCCGGATTTGATCTAATGGTTAGACTTTGTTGATGAAGCCTCCATCTCTCTTGCAGCTGCTTCTCTAGTCTTCTTCCTCAACTCTGCTTGTATACTTTTCTTGTTCAGCAGCTTCTCTAGGTTTACTATTCTTTCCTCTACATGTGCTATCAGGTTATCCATTCCTAAATGTTCTTCAACATAATTTCCTTACAATGTGGTCATCAACCCAGAGAAAGAATTTGCAGTGTGCTTCTGTCACCTATATCAAATAGAACACAATAGAATACAAAACACTCCAATTCAATCTAATACACATATGTGAATGTAATTAATCCATAAAGGCTAAATATTAAAAATCCTTTCAAATTTTAAAGCCATTTTTATATTAGATCAGGTTCCATGTGAATTCATGTCAAAATCAACATTTTTAATCTAGGTACATCTATTTTCAAGAAATCAACTTTTTCCCAGTTCTCAATCATTCTTCATAATTAACCAGCATCAATATCAAATCATATACAATATCAACCCAATTTAACAGCATATCGCTCACAAAATCAAATCATTTTCATAACCAATAAGGATGCCATTAAACAACTAAAAATCACATCCACAACAACTTGATCTAGGAAAAATAACCAAAGTCTATATTCTAAACCTCCATTCCAAAAATTCAAAATTTAGCCAATTTTAGCATAAACTTAGTGATCATTCATGAAGAATTGGGTGCTTACCTTTAACAATGGGCATCGAAAAATCAGCCTATTCGGGTTGCTGTCTGTCTTTGACATGTAACAGATAGCATATTTTCCGCAGAAGCATTTTGGGGCAACACCATCTGTTACAATCATAGGTTGCAGTGAACTTGAACTTGCATATCCAGCTATCAGTTCCTGTTGTCCGCCGGCTTCGCCTCTGCCTCGTCTCGTGTTTGAGGAGCATGCATCACTGGCCATCAATCTGATTAACATTAAACACCACCATGAACAACTATTATCAACTATTGCATTCAAGAGTGCAACAATCTGCTTTGATTAATGGTGATTAAAGAAAGTGAATAACAGAACAAATCACGCAAAATTGGTTATGAAAATCGATAACAAAAATAAACGAATCAGCTATAACAAGAAGCAGTAGGCCTTACAATGGTTTTTTGAGAGGGTTATCGACGTGGATCGACGGAACCGTTCCCGGCAAGGGGATGAGTTATGTTCTTCGACGGTTTTGGAAATACTTCACTCCGACTGTGAGTCACAGAAAAAGGCCAACCGCGTAACCCTAGACGAAGAAGCAGTAGGCAGGGCCTTCGACGGGGTTCGAAAAAATCTGTCACTAACAATGAGTCACCGAAGAAATCAGAGGAATGAGGTAGAAGAAGAGGCTGTTGACATTACACGAGTATTTGGGGGAAGGTCTTGCGAGTGGGTCGACAGAAAAATCAAACGCTTCAACTACAGGAACGGTTTGAGGAACAGCGAGGTAGAAGAGGAAGCTCTGGATAATACACGGGTATTTGGGGAAGGTTTTGCGAGTGGCTTGCTGGAAAAATCAAATCCGTCACCTATAGGAAGGGTTGAGGAAGCAGTGAGGTTGTAGAAGAAGAAGAAGTGGACATTACAGGGGTATTTGCGGAAGGTTTTGCGAGTGGGTCGCCGGAAAAATCACACCCATCACCTACAGGAAGGCTAGAGAAGAAGGAGCAGTGGTCAGCAGGGGAGAAGAAGCAGTGAGATTGAAGAAGAAGCAGTTCCTTCCAAGTGTATTCTTAGAGGTAGAAGAAGAAGAAGCTGTAGACATTCAAATGGTATTTTTGGAAGATTGATTTCTTTGGTATTTGGGGAGGGATTTATAAAATCAACTATTTGCAAATTACACACAATATAAATACGTTATGTAGTATAATGTAAATACTATAAAATACAATGTAGTGTGAACACATTTATTGAATGCATTAAAGGAAGGTTGAAAATTTTTTTGATCAATGGCTGAGATGAAGACACATGTGCAAGGGTAACTTACCCACAAAATTGCCATGGGTTTGGAAGAAATCACCATAAAATATATTATAAAAAATTATATTTTATTTTTTAAAATAAAATTCAAAATTTAGAGAATCCAAATTCGATTTTAACATATATATTAAAATAATATGTTTTTGAAAAGTAATTATTAAATATTGATATTGAAATCAACGCTAGAAGAGAATTGCTATAGTACATACGTTGATCTAATGATCTTGATTAGTCAAGCCATCATAATTAGGGTCCGTTTGAAAATTTTTAAAATTATTTAAAAGTTTATAAAAAAATTAAAAAAATAACTTCTCTCATAATATTTTTATTTTTTATCGTATTTCTATAAAATAAGTATTTTTAGAGTTAAAAATCTAAATACAAAATAACTTATTTATAAGTTACTTTTAATAAAGTTATTTACTATTTAAATTATTTTATCAAAAGGAGCTTAATTAAATTGGTTATCAAATTAGACCTAAATAGAAAATGATATTTGATTATGAATATTTCTCCAAAAGTAGTTCTCCTGCAGATTCCTTTATGGGAGAGCAACCTCTCTAGTCTTGCCGGAAAACATTCTCCAGCTTGTTCTAACAATATGAACAGGAAAAAATAATAATTAGTTAATAACATTATTATAATATTAGTTGCACAGAAATAAGGGATGCGATAGTTGCTATTGTTAAAAAAAAATAAGAATACAGTAAATAAGTGGTATAATAGTTAGTATAGACATTAAAAAAAAATGAGAATATTTACGTAATTTATTATTTTATTTGTTAATTTTTTTTTAATTTGGACCATCAAGATCTTCAATATTCCTTTCCCCACCTTACCCTTAATGTTGCTAAATTAAAGAGCAAGGAACAAATACTTTGCAAACATATGACTATATGTGAGCCTCATATGTCTCATTCTGGAGGAAACTTCAAAGTTTCTTTTCTTTTTGCCGATTCTTTTCGGCGGCATTTATCTACTTCACTTTCAAGTTTATGATAACAATTCACTCTTTGTTTTTTATTCTTAAAAAAATAAAAAAACAATGCACGAATTTTTACCCAAATCTTGAGAATTATATTTATTTGACTACTCTTATATTTTAACATAATTCTCATTTTAACATTTTAGTTATACTTCAAATTTGTTTAACATTTTATAAAATCAAATAAAAATATAGAGAATCAACTCTTAGTTAATAACTAACATTAGTTAATTTTTTTACTTTTAAAATTTTTAATTCCTTTTAGAATTTTTGGGTTATAATTTATAATTTACGGTTTAAAGTTAAGAAATTTAGAATCTAAAATTTAATATAAACAAAATAATTTTAAAAAAGTTAAGACTTTATAATTTTAAGTCTGGAATACTATATCGTGATAAAAATCAGAGAGAATTGAGTTTTAAAAATTTAAAAGTAGTCAACTTAACTATGTAAAAAAATATGGACGCGCTACACATTTATGTAACCATATAACCAAGTTGGCCCAAGTCTAAATAGAGTCACGCGCATTAATGACGAGTGAAAACATGTGCTCGAAAGCCCTTCATTACTTCGCGTTCATTATGAAAAGACGTTACTTCTTCCTCAACACGAAACCGCTCATTTTCTTCGAATCTCTCTCAAAATCACTCAAACTTCAGTCACGTTCTCTGCGAAAACCACTACTGGAGAAGAATCGCAAGAAGATTTGGCAAGGAACAGCCAGAAACAAATGAAAACAGCAACAGAAATTCGCCTTCCTCCTCTTCCTCATTCTCCTCCTTCTTTTTCGCGTTCCTTCTTCTTCACGTGTTTTCTCTTTATCTTCATTCTTTTGTTGTTATTGCTGTTGTATTTTTTTGTCTTTTCCTCTTTCTCTCCCTGGTGAAGAAGCAGTAGAAGGTGAAGAGGAAGAGTTTTAAATTGTGCAGAATAGAAATGAACTGAAATGGCCAACTCCACTAAAATGAACATCATTCATGTGCTGAATAAAACGTCATAAACATTTAATCATCAAGAAAAATATTTTTACATGCACAAGGACTCAATTGAACATACTAACAATCAAGTAAATCAAAATGAACAACTCCACTGAATCGAGCAATATTCATCTGCTGAATAAAATGTCATAAATATTCAATCGTCAAGAATAGCATTTTTCCATGCAAAAGAAGTCAACTGAACACATAATAATCAGGTGAACCGAAATGACCAACACCACTGAACCGAACACCAATTATGTGCTGAATAAAACGTGATAAACATTCAATTGGTAAAAAAATATTTCTGCATGCATAAGGACTCAACTGAATACATTAACAATCAAGTGAATCAAAATGAGCAACTCCACTTAACCGAGCAAAATGTTAGTGTTGTTGGTGATAATTATAACGAAAGAAGAAAGAGAATCTGCGTGCAGGAAGAAGAAGAAGCAGAAGAAGAATCTACGTGCACAAATTTGAAAGAAGAAGGAGAAGGAGGAAGAGGAGGAGAAATACTATTCTTGTTGATTGAAAGTTGATCACCATTTATTCACCACATGAACATTGTTCGGTTCGGTGGCCTTTGTGATTTTGATTCACCAAATGAATGTTGTTCGGTTCGGTGGCCTCCTTTTACTTTGTTCAGTGTTTAAGATTATTGTAATAGCATGCAGCAATCATTCCCTAGCTATCTCAACGTAATAACTTCATTCAACTAATTTGAAGTTGAATCATTCATTGTTTCCATTCAGAAGTGTAGATCGAAGAAAAAGAAGAAGAAAAAGAAGAACGACGGAGCTTATTACGTTGAATTCAATGCAGATCAATAATAAAGAATGCGAGCAGAGAAGAAAAATGCAAACAGAGGAGAACGACAAATTTTATTAGGTCGAAGAAGAATACGATCAGAGAAGAAGAAGAAGAAGAAGAACGAAAATGCGAGAAGAACAAAGTTTACGTTATATGAGGCGCGTGTATAACAAATACGTAAGGGGATTCGGGAGGTGCATCTGATTGAAGTTACTTGGATAGCTTGGATGAAAAAATTACATGAATGTAAAGCTTTTTTGAAAAAAAACCGTTGGAGACTAACTTCTAGAACAAACTCTTTGATTTATAAAGTACCCAAAAGCAAGTATTTTTCTTTCTTATCATTTATAAAGGTCTAGAAACCAATCTATCCTAAAGATATAGAAGTATCTTAGAAGATTGCAAGATTCTAGAAAAAGGTTTGAAAGGCAAATAAGTAGGGATAATATAATTTTTATTTTTGAACAAAAACATGTGACGATAATATTAACATAATTTAATTAAAGACCTCAGTCATTATCTCTTAACCAGAACTTTCAATAGGTGTCACAATTACTTTAGACTAATGGTCACTAAAATTCATCACTTATTACTATTTAATTTTTTTCTCTTGTGGTTCAAAATATACTCAGCATTAAAAGAAATTCAAACTCGGACAAATTAACATGAAAAAAAAGAGTGGTTCTTACTCTGTGTTTCAATTATGCATTTGTATTCAGATTTTTCACGCCACAATAGAATTTCTCTCGTAACTTTTCACTCAGAAGATGATTTGAAAATCAATTTGGTCCATTAAAATTCTAACAAAAGTTAAGTTCTTCGTTTGGAAAGCTATCCACAGAATTTCCAATTTCCAAACTAAAATTTTTAATTTCTCAATCATATGTCTTAAATGTAAAAATGCCAGAATTAGTCATATACTGCTTAATTAATTGTCTACAAGTAATAAAGATTTGGCAATAACAAAGAGTAATGAATATACCTATTACAAAATTGGACCTTAGGGATGGTAGAAGAACATGGTGTTATACTCTGCTATTAGAAATTCAAACTCCAGAAGAAACTCGACAATTGTAGCAGCCTTAAGAAAGATTTGATTAAGTCGTAATTAACATGTCTTTGAAAATATGAATATTTAGTCGTAAGAAATACAAAGTTATGAGTAAAATTCGAACCTGCGACTTCAAGGTGAGTATAGAAAGACCATATCATTTGATCTATAACCCATTCACTTATTTTAATATTTTTTTATCTCAAGTGTTCTTTTGACATTTACCACTTGTTACTGTTGTTATCCAAGTTAGACGACTTATTTATTTTGTCAGAATCAATAAAATTCTTGCTTTTGGAAAAAGAAAAAGTAAAAAAAGTGGCTCCTTAGTATTGTTCAATCAAATTAAAAAATCATATTATTTTTTAGCTAATAATAACCATCAATATTTTCTAAAATCACTTTTTTATCACCATCGCCAATTAGCAGCCGACCTCTATTAGTCTCTCTAAATCTTAAATTATAAATCTTAAATTTTAAACTTTTAAATCCTAAATGCTAAATCTTAAATTGCAAATCTTCCAAGAATAAAAATTAACAAATAATGTCATAATAAAAAATTAGTTAATATTAACTAATTAAAAGTTAATCTTAATGTTTTTAATTTGTGTCAAAATTACCGTAAACGTTAACTCTATGTAAAATTTTAGGGATAAAATTAAAAAGTTTTAAGGATAATTTTAACTTTTGATACAAATCAAAATCATTAAAAACAAAATTGAATAAATTTAAAACGTTAAAAATAAAATTGAATGAAATGAAACGTTAAAAATATTTAAAAAAAATTACAAAACGATAGGAATAAAAAGTATACATTATCCACTATTTTTTAAATGTAACATTGTTTTAAACAAATATCTTTATATCACTAATCAAATAAATGCATCTAACATCATTTGCAATTTTCTTTACATTAGTTCGGCTATAAAAGAAAAAGGGTGCTACAATTGAAAATCCACTAATAGGTATAATAGTGATAGGAACCGAAGAAATTAACAAGAGAAATGGGAGCTGAACTTTCACGAGAAGTTGATGAGGAGCCTCGCAACCACCAACACCAGCAGCTGTTGAGGCCACAATCACAATCACAACCACAGCCTCAGCCGCAATTATCAAGAACGCAGTCTCCACAGCTAAGAAGGCCACAGTCACAACCACAACCACAACCGCAACGGCAGCCTGTGGCAAATAATGAAGGAGCTACCAGCAAGGATGGATGGTTACTACCATCAAAACCATCCATCAAAGCCACAAACTCATCAGTGGAAAATTATTCCCCCACAAGAGTTGTAAAACCCAACAAGGGAAACAATCATCACCAATCCATGATAGCCACTACTAAATCCTCCAGAGAACTGATGATGAATCTTCCATATAGATATGAAGACATATTGAAGGGTGCAGACTCACCGGTTCATACATCTTCCAAGGAGAAGTTGCTTGATCAGCTATATTCTGGAGTCTTCTTAGACCATAACACTAAGGCAAGCTCAACACTCTATCTTTCTTTATTGATCAACTTGTCGCATGCCATATTATCTTTAGTTTAATATAATATAATTCTCTATTGAGCATTGATTATCATTATTGACAGAAATATTGGATAGAAAAGAAGTCCAATAGCAACTGTTTCATGTTATACGCAAGAGCACTATCAATCACGTGGGCAGAAAATCAACATTATTGGAAATGGGTAACCCAGAAAGAATCAAGGTCCGCATTTAGTTAAAATGAATCTTATGATCAAAGCACATTGATTTATCTTAGACAGCTTTTTTATCTAGTCCTAACTGATTAGAGCGAGTTATGTTCCCCAGGAACTCTATATGAAGTGTCGTTTATTGTAATGTTGAAGGATCCGGCGCAAGGGTGGGAAGTTCCGGTCAACGTTAGACTCGTGCTTCCGGGAGGTAAAAAGCAGCAACACAAGGAGAGTTTGATTGAGAAGTTACAAATGCAGTATATAGAGATTCCGGTTGGCGAGTTTGTAGCATCTGAAAAAGATGGTGGGGAGATGGAGGTGTCTCTGTATGAGTATGAAGGTGGCATGTGGAAGCAGGGACTTGTGATCAAAGGTGTTGCCATCAAACCAAAGGAACTAAGCTAGACAGTAATGAGATTTCTTTCTTTGATGTACGAAATCTTAGGAAGGATCAAATAGAGAACACGAGCTAATAGTTTTAGTAACTTAAGCATATGATACTATGTTGTAGTGTTTCCAAAATAAGACTCTTTTAGGTGCATTAGTTGCACTATTGCAGTCGTCAAAAAAGTTTTAACAGAGGGCATCGAATTATGAATAATGAACGGGAATTATGAATTATTTATTGGATTTTAAAATAGTCGAATAAACAGTAACGTTTTACATGAACTTTGCACAACGAACACCACTCTTGGAACCATGAGTTAATGGTAGAAAGATGGTCATAACGAATACATATAATTCACAAATCATACATGAAAACATGGAGGAACATGGCAGCACCATCATTTCAGTTCTTATATACAAGTGATGGCGGCCACAATCAAACTGTACAGAAGGTGTTCCTCCCTGTTCACTCATTCAATCAACCGAAACAGATGCATTAGGCATCCACTGAAACGGTCACAGCTTTCAGTTTAACATGTTGTTTACCCTCGCGAACAGTGACGGTAGCATGAGCCTTAGTCCCATCATGTTTAACTGATATGGATCTCATCTCCATTTTATCATGACTATTGCTTTGTTCATCTTGGTCTTTGGAAATAACATCCCATTCCTCTTTAAGGGATGCTACTTCTATACCCTTCTCTTTGTGACTCTCCATTTCAAAAGCAGTGGGTAGAATCACATAATCATTCAGGGGATCGTAAAAAGGATCTGGGTCTCCAGCTCTCAGCCAGTGCTTGATAATCCGGAATAGATGAGGTTCGCAGAGGATACCCCGATGTTCACCTGGAATTCCAACTCTTGCCTCAGCATTGAGCCCATCAGCCTGCATTTGAGATGATGATATAGCATATTAAACATAAGGCAGAATTAGAAGACATGAATTGCAGGTAGAATGATGCAGGAGAGGGATCCATAAATATCTTGGTCCCCCAATATTAGCTTGTTAATTGAATTATGATTCATGGAGGGTGAATTGTGCCAATGGAAACTTTATTGGTGTAATTATGTGGCAGTTGAAATTCCAGGGAAAGTAGATTTTTTCTAGAATATATCCAACAAGAAATAAGGGATTTAGTCAACCAATATTTCCCAGAGTTCCACAAGTCACCAAGTGCAATCCTCCCAACATAGCTTCACATTGAAAAATATGTTAAACCAACCACAGTTGTAACAAATTCACATACTTCAAGGCATTTTTAGATTCGACTAATCACGAACTGCATAAAGACCAGCATAGGGAAGTTAGCAAACCTTAGCTGACTCTACTGGGACTGTTCCATCACCATCAACGCATATATATTTGGCCTGAATATTACAGAAATGTTAGCCTCGGCAATTGAATGAAAAAATAAAATGATGAAACAGTTGTTTTAACAGAGTGCACATTTCAAGTTAAACTTCTATCACAACAGAGACAGAAGACCTAAGTTGCAAGTCAATAAAAGAATTAAATGTATACCAATCTGAAAGAATATTTCCTTTTTCAAATTAGGGAAATAAATTTTAAGCAAATTTGAGGCCAGAGAATGCCACATTCAAAAGCTAGGACAAAAAGGAATTCAAAAATTTAAAATTTATTAATCACACTATTGAAGACAGCTTTTACTAATCAGCATAATACATGCAAAAATTATAAAATTTTTTGTCAGACCAGAATCCAAATGAAAGTCTGTCCTGGTTTTAATATTGATATTAGTGTAAACAAAAGCTGTAACACAAAATTAGAGAATCAATACAGTATGCAGAAAAGCTAATTGCCTCGCTCCACTTTGAAATGTAAGATAAATCAAAGCATACATATTTAGTACAATTAAAAATGGTAATGACCTCAAAATATCGTAGCTGTTCCAGATCAGTTACAGGCTTGTCCTGACTTCCATAGCTGCAGAATTGTAATTATGTAGACTGAGGTTAATATATTTTCTAAGCTAAACCTGCTAGAATAACATTCTTAGTACAGTTGATAAACTCCAATTCTGGGTATCAAGCAAAGATTTGGTATATGCATTACCAAACAGTATGAGATGTTGCAAGATTGGTTCCATAAATATTGTAAAATTTAACTCCTGAGGGAAGTTTGGCTGAGGAAAGAATCTCCCATGTTTCATTTGCCCATTTCAAGATGTCTGAATTGAAAGGCAGGGGCAAATCCAAACCATTGCAATTAATCTGCATCACAAATAGGCGTCATAGCAATGTCATTAAGCTCTGCACTAGTAAACACACTAGTAACTACATCAGTAAATCTTCAATAAACAGGCAAAAGATGTACTTTGCAAATATATTGATGCACTTCTACAGTGCATGAAAATAAGAACATAACCAGCTCCAACGCACCCAAGAAACAGGGTTTCATGTATCAAATTGAATGAAGTTCAATCAATTGTACATAATGAAAAAAAGCAGAGTTGCTTTCATTACAGAAATATAGGAGATACTTAAATTTACTCCTTTCTAAGCAACAAAGAGTCAGTAACTCACTGTGTTAGTTGCAAGTGCTTCCTTGAGAACACCAACGTTATCAGATGGTGTATATGATTCAAGAATAATACGAGAGTTCCCATCGGAATCATGCTTGCGAAACAATTCCAGACGAGGAATGACTTGCCAATTAAAATTACGAGGGCCCATCAATTCGTATATAGATGGACATTCCATCAGCTGTACCATTATAACAAGCTTCGTTAAATAACTCTAAAATGTGGACACAAGCAAATAGAAAGAGAGAAGACATAACCCAGCAACACATACCCTGAAAAGTCTAAATCAGCTATTCAATATCAAGTGATCATTCTCATGAATCCATTTATCAATAACTTGTACAAAATAACAAGAATAATGGCAGATAAAAATACTCGTTTTCATTGCAAACTTCCTTTTTCTACATAGTATATACCCATACATCTAAAAAGCATGATGAGGAATTATGATGGCTAATATAACTTGTTAGGCTTTCTTAGGGTTTTGCACTTGGTTTTAGGCTTTTAGCCTTTAAGTAATATTGATTTCTATGTTCCAGCTTCTTCATACTCATTAACAATTAATATATTACATGAATATCGATGTCAGTTGCCAGCACTAAAGGTAGGATAATTTGACAAGATAGTCCCGGAAAAAAAAGACATTAAGATTGGTAAGATATACTAAAAAAATTGTCATACGCAATAATAATATACTAAGAAAGGGAGGATGACTCAAAATTTTCCTGACAGGTGCTATATGAATAATTGAACTCAACACAAATATTCAGAGAGTAAGTTATCTTGTTTTTACCAACTGGTGCATGCTCCATTTGGAAATATAAAGCCTCTGCTCCCATCCCTCCACAAACGACATTCCGTTTAGAAAGGTAGAATTGGTACATCCAGGTGCACCTGCAGAGCATGCATTCTTCAATTAAATTTACCAAAGAAAATAAATATTTAACCATGCCCCACGTTGTTGAACTGAAATACTAGAAGAGGCATTTCAACGCAATATATACTAACTTATTTACTTTTGAATTTCTAAGTATACATATAGCAGAATTGATTAGTAGTTAGTGCTTACCCTGGAATGGAGCACAAACTGCAATCCAATTTTTCACGTACTTCTCAAAAATCTGCAAAAAGACAGGTACAAATCATAGGCTTTAACTTTTGAGGTTAATGAAAAGAGTAAATACAAATTGACAATGGAAAAGAATCAAAGATTATGTTGTAAAGGATCTACATAATAAAACACTGATTTGAGAAGCTGAGTAGTTGTATTACATCAGTATGGAGGGCCATAAAACATTTCACCAAAATACCACCCATAGAATGAGTTATGATGTTTATCTTTTTCCCCCCTGCAGAATTATACACTGCTGCTAGTTTTGCAGCCAACTTGTCCATTGTTTCGGGCAACCTAAATGAAATAAAAGCACAGTTGATAAAGAAATTACTTTCATTTTCATAAATACCATAGTTGTCAAGAGACTTAAATAGTTCACATCCTGCCACTCCAAGTTTGATCAAATTAATATAATTAAACACTTCAAAAATTTCCAATTTCAAATTAATTTATTACCTGTTGCTTTGGCGAAAATCATACCCAAAGCCAAAAAGTGTTGTCCCCTCTTGATACCCCCATTTGAGCATTTCAACGATCATGTCATGGAAATAATACACAGACTCAGATCCAATTACCTGCATCACAAAATTTAACCAGGATCCAAAGTCAACTCTTTACCTATCTGAGCTAAAGTTCATGCATATCATCTTACAAACAGGCATACCAAGTCAGGGTCCAAAATATCAATAGCATAGAGCCCATGCCTATCTTCAGGAACCGCAATAGTTGTCTTTGGATCCATGGATTCGGTTTTCCCTAGTTTCAAAAGAGATCACCATAAATTTTAAACCAACCAAATTTAGAGTTTTCTTGCAGCAGACTCTTCAGCATAAAATACTGGTGCATCCATTGCAATAAATAAAGAACCAAACCGAGCAAACTTTTAAGCTTAGATAGTCAGATACATCATAAGAATGCATAACATAAAAATTACTCAATCAAGAGGTTGCTCCATGGTTTTGCACACTCTCAGTCTCACCGCCATCACTAACTGATGTAAGTACAAACTAAATAGAGAAAAATTACACTTACACGCCCTTTAACCAATTAAAATTAAGCTTTCTTTAATCCAGCAAGGAATTCATAACCTCATACTTGGTAGTTCCCAAAAAGAAACTACCTTGTGAACCAATTATATAACTGAATAGCATGAGCTTAACATTATTTAATTATTTATTTATCTATTTATTTTCCACCAATTTATGGTTCACCTGTAGAAGAATCGTAACGTGACCAAAGCTTGGTCTTCAGCTTGTACTCGGCCGCGACGAATCGAACCCATACTCGTTCATAACTATCATCATCAATGTTAACGGCGTGGAGAATGGAGCCACCAATACCAGGCACCAACAAAACAGGGTCAAGATCGCTGTTCACGTTTGCCCCTGTTTGCTTGGGCTTCTTGTTGAGCTTCAACCAGAGCTCCAAGGCTCGAACAAGATCATCGAATCCGATCGCCATCTCTAATATGACTGGAAAAAACCCCTAGGAATGGGAAAGCTGAAAAACTGATCGACGTGCTCGTTGAAATTGGGGATTGAGAGCGTATGTACAAGTTCGAAACCCTAACCTAATTGATTGGAAATGGTGATTGGATTTGGGAGGAATTAGGGTTTCAAAATTGGGGAAGAAGAGGGGTGTTTCGTGGGGATGATGAAGATCACACTGGTTTCAACGGGACACAGCGTAAATTGAAAAGAAAGAGAAGATAATGTGATAATGTGATCATGTGAATTTGTGAATGGTGAATTGGAAATTTTCTTCATTAATTTCCACATGTTTGACGTTTGATTTAATTTACCTGTATTTTTACTGTTTTGACCTTTTTCTGTTTATTTATCTATGTTTTTATTATTTTGTATTAATTTAGTATTAATCAATTTTCATTTTTTTTACCAAAAATATTTATTTAGTATTCTCCATTAGTGAAATCTGTAACTATCATGAATTGATGATGATGAACAAGAAAGTATCATTTTCCAACTGTTTTTATATATTCTTAAGTTCTTAATTTTTTATTAATCAATTCCATTATTTTATTCTAATTTTTTTCTATAATTAAAGAATCATTTCTCCACAGAAAAAAATAAACTAACTCACTATTAATTTTTACTTTTTTCTTTCACCCTCTCTCTTTCCTTTTTCTTTTAATTTTATTTTCTTCATTTATAATAATTTTATTGTCTACTTTCTATTTTCTTAGTTTAAAAAATACAACATATGAGTGAAATTGTTGATAGAAATTAGAAAATCTAGCCTATAAAAAGAGAAGCAAAAGATATATTTTTCCTTCGATTTTAAAAATGATAGAAAAAAGTATTTGAATTTTTGTCCAAAAAATACAAACATAAAAAAAGTAAAATGACAAATAAATCTATAAAAATTTATACTTTAAAGAAATTAATTTTAAAAAAAATATTAATAAAGTCCTCTAAGATAATAGATAATTAGATATAGATACATTATCTCTAAATTAATCTTTGTGATTACTGATTAGGATAAAAAATTTTAATTTAAACTACTTTATCTACGGTTGTTATCTTGAAAGATTTTATTAATATTTTTTTAAAAAAATTAATCTATTTAAAATATAAATTTTTAAAAATTTATTTATCATTTTATTAAAAAAATAAAAAGACAAGAGACAGTCAGAAGGGCCACTAGCATGCTACATTGCTACTACATTGTAAGCATTTATAATAAAAATTTAATTTTCATACATTAAGTTTAAAAAAATTTTAGATAAATATGTAATCTTATATTATCACATAAATAAAAAATAACCTAATCATCAAATTTAATATTTAAAATAATCTAAATGCATCATCTAATTGAAAAGTTATATACACTGTAAATACATTAAATTAATCTTTTATAACAATAAAGAAAAAAATATTAATAATATTATTTAATACTAAACAAATTTATCTCTGTTTGCCTTTATTCAACCTTCATGGCTGAAATTGATGTAATATTCCAGATTTCATTCATTCACGTATCTTGGTTTTACTTTGCTTACTCAAATATGTAGGCTTCTTATGAAAAACGTAACCGAGCAATTATTGACTTTATTCATTGTGATGGTACGTGGAGAGTCAATCCTTTGTAGTATCCCTTACATATTGTTTGAATTGAGGGATTTTGAAGGGAAAGAAAATAGAAGGAAAGAAAATGAATGGAAAAGTAAATTTTTTGTTGTTTGGATGAGAAGAGAAAATAGAGAGGAAAGAAAAAAATAGTGTGGGACCCACTAAATTATTTTCTTTCCATAAATGAGAAGAAAATGAAGAGAAATGGGAGCAATAGAAATAAAATTACACATTTACCCCTTATCATTAATAAAGTATAATTTACATATAATATATATAAGGGTATTAATGTAATTTTATACTTATTATAATTTTCTTTCTTCTCACTTTTCTTTCCATCCAAACAAAAGAAAATTTTCTCTTTATTTTCTTTCCTTCTATTTTCTCTTAATCCAAACAACATACAAATAACTCTAATTTTCCTTCTATTTTCTTTCCACTCATTTTCTTTCCTCTCATTTTCTTTCCTCCCATTTTCTTTTCTATACCCAAACAAAGCATTAATTTTCATAGTTTGAATGGCCCCATATGTGGGTCTTTTGATGAACATTTTGCATAGTTATCTGAACGGTCTTACTTTTTTTTTTTAGTTTAAACAACTTTTGGAATTTTATTTTAAGAACCTTTCTCCAAAATGATTATAGTTTTTAGCAACTGCCTTTTGTTGAATTAGATCTTTTAATGCTATTTTTTTGTTAAGTTAAAAATGATATCGGCGAACTAGGTCGGTATAGTAATTTCTTTTATAAGTTCTGACTTCGTGTAATCGGATTTTGTCAAATTACTTTTACACTTTGTTTTTATTCCGTCTTGATTTTGAGGTCAGTCTTATAAATTTCTTACATAACTTCTTATATTAATTTGTACCTCGTCGCTTCATCTCGTTGACCATTTTTGGTCTGGCAATGATTTTCGCAGTTTATCGAGTTTAAATTAATACATTTTTATAGAAAACTTTTAAAAAAGAAGTGGATTTATCATTGACAAATGAAAAAATGCCTTTACATAAATTTGCTACTAAGGACTTCGACGACTCTTAGCCCTTATTATGGTGCCTCGTTAAAACCCTCATCAGAAAAAAAAAAACCCTACTTAGAAAAAAATCTTAAAGTCGGGAAAAAGAGTACACCAAGGAACAAGGTGCGCTACTTAACTGTAGTACTTCTTTAAGTTACACGTGTGCCATGACCTCGGGAGTTTCCTTCCTTGTAGGTCGGACACTTCGTAGTAACCTTTCCCTAAGACTTCAATAATCTTGTAGGGTCATTTCCAGTTTGCGGCTAGCTTTCCTTTGCCCAACTTTTGAATCTCCATGTCATTTTGGATCAGTATAAGGACGTTGGTGTACGAAATTGACTCCGCAATATTCGGACAGATAGACTGACATATGATGACAAGTCATCTTAACCTAGTTTCACTAGTCGTTTTCTTTGTTGTCATTAGGTTTTATGCACTTTCTTGCATTCTAAGTAAGTGATTTGGAATGGAAATGCATAACTTCTTTGAATCAAACAACCACCACATAATTGATGCTAAATCATGAGGTTTAGGCTAAATTTAATTGAGTTTTAATGATTTATAAACCTTGTGAATTTGGTGATACTTTGATTGGTTGTTTTGATTAATTGTAGGTAAAGAAAAGAAGAAAAGAAGAAAGCGTGGCCTAAAAAGTGTGGCAAAGAAAGGAGGAAGTGTGGCGCATGAAACCTTGAAGCTCACTCCAAGAGTACAATGCTCACTAAGTGAGCGCTACACTCACTCCCATGGGACCAAGGCACAATGCTCTGCTCACTTTGTGAGCTGAGCACAATAGGAAGCCAAGAAACAAGGAAAAGAAAAACAATGCTCAGCTCACCAAGTGAGCATTGCCGAAAGCATTGAGGAATAATTCAAAGAAAACAAGTTGCAAGTGCATGCCCCAAGACTTGAACCCATGACCAAGGAGGATGAGGGAGGCGCTACTCACAAGGAAAATAAGCCAAAAATGGCCAAAATGCATCCCCCAAGGTTCGAACCCCACACCTTGAGGAAGCAAGGAAGCAAGGCACCACAAGAAAACCAAGGAAAAACTTCAGCGCATGCTTCCCATGGGTTTCGAACCAAGGACCTTCCTTTGAAAGAGCCAATGCTCAGCTCACTTAGTGAGCAGAGCATTATACTTGGTGCATCACACAAGAACATCTCGGCACGGCCAGGGGAGTGGAGCGCGCACCAAGACACGGGCCAGCAGCACAAGACGCGCACCAAATTGGCACCAAGGCACCAATGCTCAGCTCAACTTGTGAGCTGAGCGTTGATAAACCCCATTTTGACGGTTTATCTTGCATTGATTTTAAGAGATTTTAATACTTTTACCCTCATTTATCCTTGAATTAGCATAGTTTTGGGATTGTCTCCTTAATTGTGCTTAGATGTGAAAACATACTTTTTAAGACTTAAAATAGCTAAATCTAATTCTCCTTGATTCCATTAGATGCCTTGATATGTTTGTTAGTGATTTCAGATTGAAAAGGGCTAGGAATGGATCAAAGGAGTGAAGAGGGAAAGCATGCAAAGTGGAGAAATCATGAAAAGCCAAAGAAGTTGAACTCGCCCATGGACGCGCGCGCGCACCTGCGCTTGCGCGTTGACGAATGGATTTTTGACGGTTTAGAATTTTACAAATGAAATCTCGTCGAAGTATAGTCTCTAAACCAACAATAATCCTCTCATACAAAAATTTGTTTGTCACAAGTACAAACCCCTAAAATCTATAAACCGAAGTATTTAAACCTCGGGTCGTTCTCCCTAGGATTTACAATAAAGTGTTTTGTTATTGGTTGTGAGTTATATTTGGGGTTTTAGAGGAGAAACATGAATAGTAAATGGTAAGAAAACTTTATTAACAAAATGGTCTTGGCAAGATTTGGTTGTCAAGGGTCTTCATCATTATCACTAGCCACAAGTATGGTAGTTGCAAGGATTAATCCCACTTAGTCATCCTTAAATCAATTAACAAAGGAAAGTCAAGTGAGTTATATCAATCCTAGTCCATAAGTCCTAGCTTTCCACTAATTGGATTAATGAAGGCTAGAGTTAATGGCTATCAACTAGCAATCAATTGGACACTAGTGACTCAAGAAATCCTAAGTTACCTTCTCAAGCCAAGAACATAAAATCCTACTCTAACATCCTCTCAAGCATTTCATCAAACACTTGGAGGGTAATGAAAGAAAGCATTTTTATTTGTAAGAATAAAAGGAATCAACAACCAACAATTACAAAGAATTAACAAAACAACAATCAACAACATCACAATCACATGAATTATCTCAAATTGCATTATTAAAAGAAAACAAAAGAACAAAAATATCTCAATTACAAAACCTAGAAACAAAATAAGAGAAATTACAACAAGAGAGTAGGGATAGAAAGAAGAACCAAAGTGTAGCAATCACCACTTGAAAGTAGAAGTAGAAGGAGACTTGAATTAAACCTAGAACTATGAGATCCTAATCTAACCCTAATTCCTAATCCTAAAGAGAAGTGAGAGCTTCTCTCTCTAAAACTAACTCTAACTCCTAAAACTAAGCTAATGATCAAAAAGTATCTATCGTATCTTGATTCCCCTTCAATACTTGACTTAAATAGCATCAGAAATGAGTTGAATTGGGCCCACAAGGCTTCTAAAATCGCTGGCCACATGTTGCATTAAGTGAACCAGATGGCAGCAACGGCGCGCGCGCGC
>NC_029775.3:32124055-32124860 GCF_000817695.3 Arachis duranensis
TGAATTCATCTCTTGATCAACCTCTTCGTATTCTTCAATTTCAATATACACCATGCCAACTTTTTTCTTGGGAGGTTGTACACACTCTTCTATAACTTCAACTTCATGTCCAATGGGAGAGGATCCGATTGTAGATAGAAATTCATCCATGATTGAATCCATCTTTTGATAGGCCTCTTCCAAGTCTTCAACTATGACATGCCTTGGAGGTTGCGCACCCTCCTCAACATCAATATCAAGCTTCTTGGGAAAGTGCTCCATGATGCTACATTCCCATGGACTCTCAACGTCTCCTAAATCTTCAACCACTTCTTCCTTTTCTTCAATAACCATAGGCTCCTCCAATTGCTCTAATACAAAATAGCCTCCCTCATTTTCCACCGGGTTTTCCAATCTCTTCTTCATGCTATGATTTTCAATGGATTCTTCACATGTGGCCACGGAAGCACCTTGAGTGTTCAAAAATTTGTAGGCTAAGGTAGACATTACCTTGGTCAAGTTAGTCACAAACTCTAGGGTGTTCCTTTGCATATCCGCTTGTCCACGAAGTAGCAATGTGAGAGAGTCATCTATTGGGACTTGGGGTGGATAAGAGGGTTCATTATTTTGGAGAGAGGGTTTATAGTAGAAAGGTGGTTCTTCTTGGTAAGCGTATGGAGATGGTGTGCATTGAGGTGGTTCTTGAGAGTAATTGTGTTGGAATGGTGGTGGTTCCATGTATGGTTCATATGGCTCATAAGGTGGTGGGTATGGTGGATAAGGATTGGGGTCATATGGAGGGTTTTGGTGATATGGGGCTTGTGAG
>NC_029775.3:32126243-32127178 GCF_000817695.3 Arachis duranensis
AAGGTATCTAATAGAATCAAGGTGAATTAAATTTAGCTATTTTGAGTCCTAAAAAGCATGTTTTCACTCTTAAGCACAATTAAAGGAGAATATACAAAACCATGCTATTTTATTGAATAAATGTGGGTGAAAGGTGATAAAATCCCTTAAAGTTAATACAAGATAAACCCTACAAATGGGGTTTGTCACGCGCACCTGCGAATCACCCCATGGACACGTACGCGTGCTGTGCGCGTACGCGTCGGTGTTGGTTTATGATTTTTTAATGAAAACGTGGCCAACGAATTCTGAAGGGTTGTGGGGCCCAATTCCAACCAACTTTGGCACCAAAGATGCTATTTAAAGCCAAGGATTGAAGAGTAAAGGGAGATTAGTTCATTTTCTCACATTAGGAGTAGTTAGAATTAGTTTCTAGAGAGAGAAGCTCTCACTTCTCTCTAGAATTAGGATTAGGATTAGTTCTTAGATCTAGGTTTTAATCTTTGCTTTCTTCTACTTCTACATCTCAATTCCTTGTTGTTAGATTCATCTTCTTCCATTCTTCTATTGTAATTTCCTTTATGTTGTTCTTGTATTTTGTTATAGATCTAGTATTGTTCCTTCTACATTCTTTCAATTCAATAAGAGGTAATTCATAATAATTGTTCTTCTTTGCTTTTCTATTGTTGATCTCTTGCCTTTGTAGTTAGATCTCTCTTTAATTCTTGCAATTTATGTTGTTTACTTTTATTGCCTTTTATGTGTTTGTTGAAATGCCTCTCTAGATATAATATAGATTTTGTCCCTCTTGGCCTAGGTAGAGTAATTAGTGACACTTGAGTTATCTAATTCCTTTGTTGATTGATAATTGGAGAGATTGCTAATTGGTTTGGAGTGCACTAAAGCTAGTCTTTCCTTAGGAGTTGGCTAGGACTTGTGGCTCAAGTCAATTCATC
>NC_029775.3:32127485-32129201 GCF_000817695.3 Arachis duranensis
AGTGACAAAAAATCTTTTGTATGAAAGGATTTTTGATTGGTTTAGAAACTATACTTGCAACGAGAATTCATTTGTGAAATTTTAAACCGTCAAAAATCCAATTCATCAAAATGGCGCCGTTGCCGGGGAATTGCAATGGTGTTGTGTTATTGGTTATTGTATATATGTGAATATTGTGAATATGTTTGCTTTTTGCTTCTTTGTTAATTTTTAGTTTGTTCTCTTTAATTGTTCCTATTTTTTTGTTTTTTTTTTCTTTTCCCTCTCTTGCTATCATGAATTCTCATTTTGGCTATGAGTGTGATTACAATTATGTTGTAGGTGATGAGGACTATAATGAAGATATGTATCAAGGATGGGATAACCAAAGGTGGGAGGAGCCATATGCTTATGATCAATCCTCATGGCAACAACCCCACCAATGCACTATGAAGAAGAGCCATTCTATGATGCATATCAATCCAATGGCTATGGTGAATCACCTTGTGATTTTCAAGAACCACCATCATATGCCTATGAGTCATATCCTCAACATGAACCTCAACTATACTCACAAGCCCCTTTTTACCAACCATCTTTATATGACCCTAATCCATATCCATCACACCAACCAACTTTTGAGCCATATGAGCCATATATGGAACCACCACAATATCAACCCTTTCAAGAGCCAACTCCATACCATGACCAAGATGAACCACCTTCCTATTATGAACCCTTCCCCCAAAATGATGAACCCTTCCATCCACCCCAATCTCTAATGGATGAAACCCTTGGTGTTCTTGTTCAAGGGCAAGAAGAGATGAAAAGGGATGTGCAAAATTTCATGGCCGCCTTGGATGCGGTAACAAATCAATTAGCCTCCCAATGCTTGAACACTCAAGGAACTCTCATGGCTATATGTGGAAAATTGAATGAAGAACATAGCATGAAGGAGAGATTGGAAACTCCGGTGGGAAATGAGGGAAGTTGCTTTGTATTGGAACAATTGGAGGAAGCTTTAATTGTTGAAGACACGGAAGAAGTGGTAGAAGACTTAAGAGATGCGGAGCCTTGGTGCGCGAAATTGTGAACAATACTTTTCACAACTCTCATAATCCCCGGTCATGAACCCCAAAAACTTGGTGGCTCAATACCATGGCATTACACAACTTCGCACAACTAACCAGCAAGTGCACTGGGTCGTCCAAGTAATAAACCTTACGCGAGTAAGGGTCGATCCCACGGAGATTGTTAGTATGAAGCAAGCTATGGTCATCTTGTAAATCTTAGTCAGGCAAACTCAAATGGATATGATGATGAACGAAATAAACATAAAGATAAAGATAGAGATACTTATGTAATTCATTGGTAGGAACTTCAGATAAGCGCATGAAGATGCCTTCCCTTCCGTCTCTCTGCTTTCCTACTGTCTTCATCCAATCCTTCTTATTCCTTTCCATGGCAAGCTTGTGTAGGGTTTCACCGTTGTCAATGGCTACCTCCCATCCTCTCAGTGAAAGCGATTGCATAAGCTCTGTCACAGCATAGCGGAATTCAGCTGTCGGTTCTCGGTCAGGCCAGAATAGAATCCAATGATTCTTTTGCGTCTGTCACTAACGCCCCACCTGCTAGGAGTTTGAAGCACGTCACAGCCATTCAATCATTGAATCCTACTCAGAATACCACAGACAAGGTTAGACCTTCCGGATTCTCTTGAATGCCACCATCAGTTCT
>NC_029775.3:32133278-32133730 GCF_000817695.3 Arachis duranensis
CCAAATAACTTGTCATTTAGCTTCATGATTGCTCCAAGGTATTTGGCAACTTGCTTCTCAGTGACATACTCATCCTCTTCAGAGGAAGAGTACTCATCAGAGCTCATGAATGGCAGAAGTAAGTCCAATGGAATCTCTATGGTCTCAGTTTGAACCTCAGATTCCCATGGTTCCTCATTGGGGAACTCATTGGAAGTCAGTGGACGTCCATTGAAGTCTTCCTCAGTGGCGTTCACTGCCTCTCCTTCCTCCCAAAATTCGGCCATGTTGATGGCCTTGCACTCTCCTTTTGGATTTTCTTCTGTATTGCTTGGAAGAGTACTAGGAGGGAGTTCAGTAACTTTCTTATTTAGCTGACCCACTTGTGCCTCCAAGTTTCTAATGGAGGACCTTGTTTCAGTTATGAAACTTTGAGTGGTTTTGATTAGATCAGAGACCATGGTTGCTAAGTC
>NC_029775.3:32137444-32138415 GCF_000817695.3 Arachis duranensis
CAAGGGATCGTCTCAAGGAAGCATTGGATCAATTTCAAGCAACCATGGAGTGTGTTGTGCAACAAGTGGAAAGAATGGAAAATATAGAACCACCACAACTCTACCAAGAAGAACCACCTTCCTACTATGAACCCTTTTCCCAAAATGAGGAACCCTTCCACGCACCCCAATCTCTAATGGATGAAACCCTTGGTGTTCTTGTTCAATGGCAAGAAGAGATGAAAAGGGATGTGCAAAATTTCATGGCTGCCTTGGATGCGGTAACAAATCAATTAGCCTCCCAATGCTTGAACACTCAAGGAACTCCCATGGCTACATGTGGAGAATCAAATAAAAAACATAGCATGAAGGAGAGATTGGAAATTTCGGTGGGAAATGAGGGAAGTTGCTTTGTATTGGAACAATTGGAGGAAGCTTTAATTGTTGAAGACAAGGAAGAAGTGGTAGAAGACTTAGGAGATACAGAGCCTCCATGGGAACATAGAGTTGAAGAAAATCCCTCCAAGATGATTGAAATTGATGCTAGGGAGGAAAGTGCACACCTTCCAAGGCATACTCCATATGAAGACTTGGATGGGATAGAGAAAGAATTGAGTTTCCTTGGTGATGAAGATCAAGCATCAAGTCTTAGTGGTGAAGAACCCTTTGAGCATGAAAAACCTTCTCCGGTTGGATTTGAAAGCGTTGAGGAGGTGGAGGCAATCAAGGACGAAAACAAGGGAGTGGAGCTTACTAGCACATTGGAAATACCTCTCCCCAAGCCACCACCATCCACTCTCTCATTCAAGTGGGTAAATTCCTTATACTCAAGCTTAATTATTCCCCTTGAATATGGTTTGCTAGAAACGGATGGTCAACTTAGATATATTTGTGGCTTTAAGAGTAAAAAAGAGATGGTTAGTGGTTGGAAGCATTATCCTAGGTTCATTATGATCACATGTCCAAAGCTTGATAGCAAAGGTTGGTGTATA
>NC_029775.3:32138515-32139193 GCF_000817695.3 Arachis duranensis
AATCATGATGCTATGGATCATGATAGCCCGATCTATGGTAACTTCGGACCGGTTGCTAGTGGGAATGATTGAGCGTTGTATTAACTCTAACCATCCTCTAGCCACGGGTTTGAGGTCATGCCTTCTCAATTGAACCGGCTTTCCTCTTGAATCTCTCTTCCATTGGGCGCCCTCTTCACATATGACTGTGAGGACTTGGTCCAACCTTTGATCAAAGTTGACCCTTCTAGTGTAAGGATGTTCATCTCCTTACATCATGGGCAAGTTGAATGCCACCCTCACACTTTCCGGACTAAAATCCAAGTATTTCCCCCGAACCATAGTAAGATAATTCTTTGAATTCGGGTTCACACTTTGGTCATGGCTCTTGGTGATCCATGCATTGGCATAGAACTCTTGAACCATCAAGATTCCGACTTGTTGAATGGGGTTGGTAAGAACTTCCCAACCTCTTCTTCGGATCTCATGTCAGATCTCCGGATATTCACCATTTTTGAGTGAAAAAGGGACCTCGGAGATCACCTTCTTCAAGGCCACAACTTCATAAAAATGGTCTTGATGCACCCTTGAGATGAATCTTTCCATCTCCCATGACTCGGAGGTGGAAGCTTTTGCCTTCCCTTTCCTCTTTCTAGAGGTTTCTCCGGCCTTGGATGCCATAAATGGTTATGGAAAAAC
>NC_029775.3:32142266-32143681 GCF_000817695.3 Arachis duranensis
CTCAACAAGAATGCCTTTGTCTTTGCTCCTGCTCATATGAAAGAGAAGAGAACAAGAAAATGTGGAATCCTCTATGTCACAGTATAGAGATTCCTTAAAGTGTCAGAGGAAAAGAAGAGTAGAAGACAGAAGTAGAAAATTCTAACTTATCAAAGGAGATGGAGTTCGAATTTTGCATTAAGGAATAGTGTTAGTCCATAAATAGAAGGATGTGAGAAGAAGGGAAGTGATTTTCGAAAATTAAGTAAAAAAAATTTGAAAATATTTTTGAAAAACATTACTTAATTTTCGAAAATGAAAGTGGAAAAGAAATCAAGTGATTTTTGAAAAAGATTTTGAAATTAGAACTCAAAAAGATTTGATTGAAAACTATTTTGAAAGAGATGTGGTTAAGAAGATATGATTGGTTTTTTTTTAAAAAATGTGATTGAAAAGATATGATTTGAAAACATTTTAAAAAGATTTGATTTTGAAAATTAAAAACTTGACTAACAAGAAAAGATATGATTCAAACATTAAACCTTTCTCAACAGAAAAGGTAACATATTTGACATGTTGAATCAAATCATTAATTGGTAGCAAGTATCTTTGAAAAAGGAAAGAAATTGATTTTGAAAAAGATTTGATTGAAAAATTGATTTGAAAAAGATTTGATTTTGAAAAACTTTGAAAACTGAAAAAAATTGCATTGAAAAACAGAATCTTCCCCCTTGTGCCATCCTGGCGTTAAACGCCCAGAATGGTGCACATTCTGGCATTTAACGCCCAAAACTATACATTTTTGGGCGTTAAACGCCCAACCAGGTACCCTGGCTGGCGTTTAAACGCCAGTCTGTCCTTCTTCACTGGGCGTTTTGAACGCCCAGCTTTTTCTGTGCAAATCCTCTGCAGTATGTTCTGAATCTTCAATTCTCTGTATTATTGACTTGAAAAGACACAAATTAAAAATATTTTTGGATTTTTAATAATAAGGAAAAATCAAAATGCAACAAGAATCAAATAACAATGCATGCAAGACACCAAACTTAGCAGTTTGTATACTACTGACACTAATGAGGATGCATATGAGACACACAAAACACTCAAGTCAAGAGAATTCAGAGTAAGAAATCATCAAGAATTACTTGAAGATTACTAAGACACATGAATGAATGCATGCAATTAACACCAAACTTAAAATGAGACTAGTGTCTCAGCAAGAAACATAAAAAAAATTTTTGTTTTTATGATTTTCTTAAATTTTTTTTGTGTTTTTCGAAAATTAAGTGAAAAAAAAAAGGTATCAAAATTCTCAATGAGAATTCCAGGAATCAGTGCAATGCTAGTCTAAGACTCCGGTCCAGGAATTAGACATGGCTTCACAGCCAGCCAAGCTTTCAAAGAAAGCTTCGGTCCAAAACACTAGACATGGCCAA
>NC_029775.3:32146412-32157311 GCF_000817695.3 Arachis duranensis
AAAAGTGCTAGGTGGGAGACACCCCACCATGGTAATATCTTTTCATTTTCTCTTTTGTAAATATTTGGTAGAATTAGTCTAATTTCATGCTTTGTTTAGTTAGTTGAGTATATTTGGTAGTTTAGTATGTTAAATAAGGTTTTATGTTGTTTTGGTAGTTGTTTGGAGGTTTGGAATGCTTGGATTGGTGCAAGAACATAGAAAAATTTGAAAAACAAAGCACCATTCACGCGTACGCGTACATGGCGCGTACGCACACTCTAAGCATTTTCGACCACTTACGCGTCCGCGTACATGGCGCGCGCGCGTAGATGCAGAAGTTCCACTCCCAGCTAGCAAACCCGAGAGTTAGGCCTTCACTGTGCGAATGTTGAGCCTCAGGCCCAACACCATCTGCGCATGCGCGCATCTGGCGCGTATGCGCCCATCATGCTGAATTCGCAATGTACGCGCAAGCGCACATGCCGCGCGCGTGCAGATTATGCCACCTGCACTCCTGGTACTTTTACCAGAGAGTTGTGCCAACTCTGGGCCAACATTGGGCCGACGGCCTGGCTGACCATCCACGCAGACGCGCATTGTACGCGTCCGCGCTCACGCCCACATCCCCATATACGCGCTAGCGCACTGTCCGCAGCCGCGCCTCCCTCTCTGTTCCACCACCCGCGCGTGCGCGCCATGCGTGCGTGCGCGTGGATGCCCTTTCTTTCATCCATTTCTTTTCTTCTCCTCTTTCCATTTCTTTCCTTCTCCTTTCTTCTTCCCTTCTTCTACCCCTCATCTAACACTTCCTAACACCATGGATAACCATTTATTTTAGTTAGTTAATTAGTTAGTTAGTTAGTTTGTTAGATAGCTTTAGTTTAGTTTTCATTTTATTTTCTTCATTTTCATTATAAGTGTTGGCTTATTGATCATGTTTACTACACATTGTTGCCTCTTATTGCCTAAATGCTATTTTAGCATGAATATTTTTAGATAATCTTTGTTGGATTCTATGATTGAGGTTATATTTTGCTAACTTGGTTTTGCGTTTTTCATGCTTACTTTTTTAAGAATATTATGCTAATGTGTGTTCTAAACCGCGCAATTTAGAATTCACACACCTAATATTTCTTAATGTCACACTAATTCACTCACTCAATTCTAGTGATTTATCTCATTCCAACAATTATGCTTCCTTGCTTTTGTATTACCCTACCTTATGGTGTTATATTTTTGTTTTCCATGAACAATGCACCATAAGCAATAGCGGAAGCAAGACTAAGAACACGTAGCAATCCGGAGAGTCGTCGTACCCCCTTGCTCATCTTTGAGTGCACCGAGGACGGTGCAAACTTTTAAGTGTGGGGAGGTCATCTGACCGGTCGGCGATTTTGAGTGACAAATTTCTAATCCCAACACTTTTGCATTTCATTTTAGGTTTTTAGGATTTTTGTTGCATTTTCTTATTTTTTTTGCATATATATACACAATAAGCTTAGTCAAAATAATGAAATTTTTCAAGAATTCTATCTATAGGGCACCAATTGATTTGAGTGAAAACTCTTCATAGAACTTGCTTGAATTATATATATTGTGGATCATGTTTTTGAGCTAAGAACATAAGCAAGTGAGATTTGAGCCTAATGATGTGGTTACATCCTATAACCACTTATTTTCCTTCTTGTGTGCATTATTCTCTTTCTATGAATGTAATCTTTGATTTGTTTGATTCTTTATGTCCATTATTTTATGTATTCATGCATTTATATGATTGAGGCCATCATTTCATTTAGCTCACTTACCCAAAAAGCCTTACCTTTTATATTCCATTGTTAGCCAATTTTGAGCCTACGATTAACCCACTTGTTCTTAATTTAGCACATTACAAGCCTTAAAGCGGAAAATAATAAAAGTCCTTATTTGGATCTTTGATTAGCTTAGGTTAGTGTGTGTGAGTATCATTCAAGTGTGGAAGAATCTTGGGACATTGGGTGAATAAAAGGGGTAATTTGTATTGTTATTGAAAATATTAAGAATTGGGTACATACTCATGTATTGATCAAATGTAAAACCTTATGCATTGAGATTCTTGTATATAGAAAGAAAAAATGAGAAAAACAAAAGAAAAAGAAAAGAAAAACAATATGGAAAAGAGAAAGAAAAAAAATAGAAAAAGAAAGAAAAAGAAGAAAAAGAAAGTAAAAAAAAGGGGACAAAATGCCCCAAAGCAAAGTATAGCTCAATAAAATCAATGCATGAGTGTTATGAAATGAAAAGAAATTACATGAGTATGTGAAAAAGTGAAAAATGGGTAGTTAGGTTAGAACTTAATTGTATAGGATGTCATAGTTTAGGTGGGAAGTTTAAGCTTATCAAAGATTCAAATTTCAAGCTCACTTGACTAAATATGCATCCTACCTTGACCCTAGCCCCATTACAACCAAAGAAAAGACCTCATGATATATGTATGCATGCATGAAATATTTGTTGATTGTTAGAAGAAAAAAAATCTTAGAAAGCATGATTAGGAGAGAATTGAGAGAATCGACCCTAAACACTTGAGCGAATAGAGTGCAAACACTACCGGTGAGGGTTTGATGCTCAATTACATGTTTCCACCTATGATCATCTCTTTTCATGCAAGTTTGTAAAAATATTTAATAACTTAATTCAATTGTGGATTAGACTTGCTAGCCCTTAACCCTTGTGCATATATGCTTCTTGAGAATTGGTTTATTTTGACCAAGCAATTGCATTCATGTAGATAGTTGCATATAGGTAGATTGCATTTAGTTAGTTTAGATTAAATAAATGCCATACCCTTACTTCATTCTTGGTTCAAGCATGAGGACATGCTTGGTTTAAGTGTGGGGAGGTTGATAAACCCCATTTTGACGGTTTATCTTGTATTGATTTTAAGAGATTTTAATACCTTTTACCCTCATTTATCCATTGAATTAGCATAGTTTTGCGATTGTCTCCTTAATTGTGCTTAGATGTGAAAACATGCTTTTTAAGACTTAAAATAGCTAAATCTAATTCTCCTTGATTCCATTAGATGCCTTGATATGTTTGTTAGTGATTTCAGATTGAAAAGGGCTAGGAATGGATCAAAGGAGTGAAGAGGGAAAGCATGCTAAGTGGAGAATTCATGAAAAGTCAAAGAAGTTGAACTCGCCCATGGACGCGCGCGCGCACCTGGCGCTTGCGCGCACCTGCAAATCACCCCATGGACACGTACGCGTGCTGTGCGCGTACACGTCAGTGTTGGTTTATGATTTTTTAATGAAAACGTGGCCAATGAATTCTGAAGGGTTGTGGGGCCCAATTCCAACCAACTTTGGCGCCAAAGATGCTATTTAAAGCCAAGGATTGAAGAGCAAAGGGAGATTATTTCATTTTCACTTGCTGGTTAGTTGTGTGAAGTTGTGTTTATGCCATGGTATTGAACACCAAGTTTTTGGATTCACTACCGGGGATTATTTGAGTTGTGAAAAGTATTGATCATAATTTCGCGCTACCATACATCTCAATTCCTTGTTGTTAGATTCATCTTCTTCCATTCTTCTATTGTAATTTCCTTTATGTTGTTCTTGTATTTTGTTATAGATCTAGTATTGTTCCTTCTACATTCTTTCAATTCAATAAGAGGTAATTCATAATAATTGTTCTTCTTTGCTTTTCTATTATTGATCTCTTGCCTTTGTAGTTAGATCTCTCTTTAATTCTTGCAATTTATGTTGTTTACTTTTATTGCCTTTTATGTGTTTTATGCCTTCCAAGTGTTTGATGAAATGCTTGGTTGGATTTTAGTGTAGGTTTTGTTCCTCTTGGCCTAGGTAGAGTAATTAGTGACACTTGAGTTATCTAATTCCTTTGTTGATTGATAATTGGAGAGATTGCTAATTGGTTTGGAGTGCACTAAAACTAGTCCTTCCTTGGGAGTTGGCTAGAACTTGTGGCTCAAGTCAATTCTTCCACTTGACTTTCCTTTATTTAGTAGGGGTTAACTAAGTGGTAGCAATGAGCAATTCTCATCACAATTGAGAAGGATAACTAGGATAGGACTTCTAATTTTCATACCTTGCCAAGAGCCTTTTATAGTTGTTAGTTTATTTTCATTGCCATTTACTTTCATGCCTCTTATCAAAACCCCAAAACAACTCAAATCAATAACAAGACACTTTATTGTAATTCCTAGGAAGGACGACCCGAGGTTTAAATACTTCGGTTTATAAATTTTAGGGGTTTGTACTAGTGACAAACAATCTTTTGTATGAAAGGATTTTTGATTGGTTTAGAAACTATACTTGCAACGAGAATTCATTTGTGAAATTTTAAACCGTCAAAAATCCAATTCATCAAGCATTCCCCTGATGCTTGGCACGGTACAAGGCAAATACACACAAGGCCTCAATGCTCAGCTCAACTTGTGAGCTGAGCATCCTCCTGGGAGCACATCTCAACTTGGGCTGAAATTCAATTAAAAATCCAACTTAATTCATTTCTTCACCAAATCAAAAGCCCATCTAAATCCCAAAATCCAAGAATAGAAAGTGTATAAATAGGAGCTAGTTTGATGTAATGAGGACGCTTTTTTTTTCTTTTAATTTTGGAACCTCTAGACTTTACTTTGAATTTTTTCTTTTAGCTTTCATTTTTATTTTTGAGCTTCTACTTTTGAATTTAGATCTTAGAGAATTGGGAAGGAGAATTGATCTCTCTTCTTCCTTGTTCTTGCCTGAGCACTCTTTACTTTCATTGCCTTGGATCTTGGGTGAAGAATTGAAGAACTTCTGTTTCAATCTCACCTTAAGATCTCTTCTTTAATTTTCTGCATAATTGAATTTCACTTTCTGTTCATTGCTTCTTCTTCTACTCTTTCTACAATTTACTTTTCTTTATTTCATTTGCAACTGCTCTTGTTGGATCAAGGAAGGATTTGAGATCTAGACTTGTTATCTAGTCTCTTCCACTCCTGAGATCTTCAACCACTTTTAATTTGCTGCAAATTAAGCATTGCTTTCCTATTTTTAAATTCTTCAAGGCATTTTACTTTTCTGTCAAGATTTACTTCACTGCAAGCCAATTTTCTCTTTTATGTTTAATGCAATCTACTTGTTCTTGTTTAAATTCTGCAATCCTAATTCCCAATCCCTTTTACAATTCAAGCAATTTACATTTCTTGCACTTTAAGCTTCAGCCATTTAAATTTCTTGCAATCTAAGTTCCTGCACTTTATATTACTTGTACTTTAAGATTTAGTCTCTTTACTTTCTTTGCTCTTTAGTTTACTGCAATTCTCCCTTTCTCCTTTACATTTCATGAAATTTAGCTTCTGTCAATTATAAACGCTCAACCAATACTTGATTTGCTTGACTAAATCAACCACTAAACTAAAATTGCTCAATCCTTCAATCCCTGTGGGATCGACCTCACTCATGTGAGTTATTATTACTTGATGCGACCCGGTACACTTGCCGGTGAGTTTTGTGTCAGATCGTTTTCCGCACATCAACAAGTACACCAGGTCGTCCAAGAAATACCTCAGGTGAGTGTCGATCTCACAGAGATTGTTGGTTTCAACAAGCAATGGCTACCTTGTAGATCTTAGTCAGGCGGATAGAAAATATAGTTGTTGTGAAAAACACATAAAAACATAATAATTAAAGTGTTACGGGATAGGTGTGAAATCAGTAATGAGAGAACGGTTGAGGTTTCGGAGATGCTTCCTCCTTCTGGATCAACTTTTCTCACTATCTACTCCAACTTCTGATGATTCATTTCATGGCAGGCTGTATGTGATTAACGCCAGGTCAGTGGTCATTAATGCTCCTCTTTGGGCATTGAACGCCTAGTAAGGAGTTCAACGCCAGTGATGATTCTTTTTTAGGCGTTGAACGCCCAGTAAGGAGTCCCTTACTGGCGTTTATAAGTCCGAGAATTTTGAAAATTTTATTATAAATTAATTTCAAGTTTAATTATTTATTTATACCTTTAATTTTAGAAATTTCTTTATTAAAGATAATTAAAGTAAGTTTGGATTAATTGAGTTTGAAATAAATTAAAATTCTTATTCAATTTTATAATTATTGAAGTATTTTCTATATTTAAATTATAAATATTAGTAGTTTTAAAAGAATAAGAATTTTATATAAATTGATTTAAATAATTGAGATTTTGAAATTTAATACTATAGTTTTTATAACTGAAGAAAATTAATTATATTACCTTATATTTTAAATTAAGAGTATTGTATTGAAAATCAATTAGCAAATTTGATAATTAAATAATATTTTTAAAATAATTTTAAGGGGTTAAATTAGATTTTAAATTAAATACTATATACCCTAATTTTCTTAAAATTTACTAAACTCCAATTTACTCAAATCTCTAATTTTACATTTGTCCCAAATTAAACCCTGATCCTAAAATTACATACACAAAACTAACCCAACCTAACCTACCCATTGCCTCACCGCCACACACACCACTCAACCCCCAGCCCGAAACACATTACAGTAGTGGCTGTGAAAAAAAGAAAAAGAGAAAGAGATTTCAGACACAACAAGAGAGGAGAGGGAGATCCGGTGGAGGGGAGAGGGTGCCGGTGTACAAGAAGGAGCCGCCATGCCACTGTCGCGCCGCTGCCGCTGTTGGGTCGCCGTGCTGTCGTCAGAGAGCAGAGAGCATGCGCGAGGAAGGAGAAGCCCTGCCCTTGCGTCCGTCGTCGTCTTCGCGGGTCCCCGTTGCCGCCGTCCTCCTCGCCATGAACCCAGCGCCGCTATCATCATCATCACGGATTGCTGCTGCACATGACGTCGCCGCCGCCTCTGAGTCCGCCGCTGTCAAGCAGAGCCACGGGTAGAGAGAGAATTCGCAGGTGAGAGAGAGAACCTGGGAGGGCCGCGACCAGTCTAGCCACTGCGCATAGTCCCCAGCATCGTCTTCGTCTGAACCACCGCTAGATCCACCGCTGTCGAAGCTTCTGGCTGCGCCTTTGCCGTCAGAGAATACCGCTGTCGTTGCCGGAAAAGGCACTGCCGGTAAGGTTTTAAGTTTTGGGTTTCGCTTCTCTTTAGATTCCAGAAGCTTTATTGTTGTTGCATGTTGTTACAGAATTCGTCGCCAGAATTCGTCGCCACCACCACCATTAGAGATGAATCCAGTTGTTCTCTTGCTGTCGGAGGTATTACCGTCACATCTCTGGTTCAATTTTGTATTGCTACCGTTGCTGTTGACTTACCCCAATTCAAGTTTAGTGTCACTGCCCTAGGTCTAGCCTTTCTCCTAACTCTGTTTCACTTTTATACTCAGAACTGCCTTGGTCTCGTTTATCTGTTTGTTATGGTTTTAATTCCATTTTAGTTTTGGTGTCACCTTGACTTTTCAGAGTTGTTTATACGTTTGATTTCGTCAAATTCGAATCTATTGTTGTTGCTGCAAGTGTAATCGGAGTTGGTGATGCTGCCATCGTCCCGGTTGTGTTAGAATCACCACTGCTGCTATAAGTTTAGACTAAGCGGGACTGTTGTGTTAAATTATGCGATTGCGACATCGAGGTAGGGTTTTTCTTAAAATTTATTTAAATAGATATTGATGCAAAAGAAAATATACTTCTGTGATTATGTTTGTCTTGTGGATGTGGTTGTTTGCTAGACTGAATTATTGGTTTCTTGATTGTTTGAGTGGTATACAGTTGTTGATAAAAAATTGGTTTGAAAAGTTATTTACTTGATTATTATGAAAATTGGTTTTCTTGGTTTTTGAGTTAATTTGGTAATGTATATGAATCGACTTTGGAAATGATTTGTGATATGAAAATAAATTAATTCTGGCAGCGGTTTGATTTTGAGTTAGTCTGATTTTATAAATAATTTAATATTTGAGCTGGTTTGATTTTAAAAAGAGATTTATTATTGGAAATGGTTCGATTTGAACATAATTTGATATTGGAACCGGTTGAATTTTAGAAAATGATTGAAATTTGGAAATGCTTGAGAAAGGGTTTGAGGAATGTTTAGATGGGACCCAAAAAAGGTGGCAGAGTCCGAGTTTTAGAGGAGATGCTGCCAAAATTTTATAAAATTGAAAGTTTCGTTTGAATTAATTATTTAAAAAGATTTGGTTTTAAACATTATACGTTTTAAGATTGATTTATTTATCAAAGAAAGAATTATATTTCGAATTAGGATTGTTGATGAACAGAATGCGAAGAAGGATGATGAGGATTGACTTTGAAATATGATTTTTGAATGAATTTGGAAATGAGATATGGATTTGACAAATAATGATGATATTGAGAATGACTTAGATATTGATGAATGTTGAATGAATTATTCATATGGCTTATGAATCTGAATTATCTGAGACACGAGTTTCCCTGGGTGGATGCAGTGGCTTGCCACTACTTGCTCCAGATTGAGACTCGATACTCTGTTGACCCTATGATGTAAGGGTGACCAGACACTTATAAATTCCCGAAAATGGTACCCCCATTGAGCAATTTGATATATATATGAGAAAAACTATGCATAGACTCATGGGGATGCGTGTCGGGGGACAGTCCAAGGGTTTAGCAAATTGAACTTGTCGGGTTGGCTGTATAATCGACAGATGAGCTCATTAGCCATAGGACAGGCATGCATTATATGCATTTGTATGCTTTACTTGGGTTTGAATTTGTTTTGGTTTGCCTAATTGTTAAACTATTATTAACTGCTACTAGAACTATTTGCTATAATTGCTACCTAAACCTGTGCTTTCCTTGTCTATTTTGCCTGTGTTTGTCTTGATGTGCTATGATGTGTGAAAAACGATCCAACACAAAACTTACCGGCAAGTGTACCGGGTCGCATCAAGTAATAATAACTCACATGAGTGAGGTCGATCCCACAGGGATTGAAGGATTGAGCAATTTTAGTTTAGTGGGTGATTTAGTCAAGCGAATAAAATGTTGGTTGAGTGGGTTGTATTTAACAGAAGCTAAATTGCTTGAAATGTAAAGGGAGAAGGGAAATTGCAGTAAATTAAAGAACAGGAAAGTAAAATAGACTGAATCTTAAAGAACAAGAAATTAAATGACTGAAACTTAAAGTGCAAGAAATGTAAATTGCAGAAACTTAAAGTGCAAGAAATGTAAATTGCTTGAATGTAAAAGGGATTTGAGGACTGGGATTGCAGAATCTAAACGTAGAGAGAGTAAATTGCAACAATTAATAAAGCAGAAATTGAATTGAAAGCAATGAGAATTCAAACAGAAAATGGAAGTAAAGTGCAGCAAGGTTCACAGAAGAATCCAAGTAAATTGTGATCTCAGGACTCAAGAGCTTAGGTAGCAGAGCCTAAAACTCAATTTCCTTCCCAGATCCGAGTTATCAAAGCAATTGACAGAAAATTAAAGAAGAAGCAGTAGAGGAACAGAAAATGAAATTCAATTGTGCATAAAAGGATTTAAAGAGATCTTAGATGGGAATTGAGACAGAATTTCCTCAATTTCACACACCCAAAACTCAGAAAGAGAAGAGTGGAATTGCTCGAGTAAACACGAGGAAGGAGATCAATCAATTCTCCCTTAATCCTCTGAACTCTCGGTCAAGTCTCTCAAGAACAATTACAAGAAATTCAAAGCTCAAAGAAAGTGCCAAATTCAAAAGCTAAGCCAAAGGTAAGTCCAAAAAAAAGGTTCTAATTACATCAAACTAGCTCCTATTTATACACTTTCTATTCTTGGATTTTGGGAATTGGATGGGCTTTTGATTTGGTGAAGAAAAAAATTTAATTGGAATTTTAATTGAATTTTTCGGCCCAAAATGGTAGCTCCCAGGAAGCTGCCCTGCCCTTGTGGAGGGCAGGGCAGGATTTGGTGCATGTTGGTGCGGCTTTGGTGCGGCCTGGTGCATGTTGGTGCGCAAAACGCTGCCCTGCCCGCGCCGAGGGCAGGGCAGGAAAAATTGGTGCTGCCAGGATCGAGTGTGATGCGCCAGATTTGAGCTTTGGTGCGCGCTGGTGCTGCCAGGAACGTGCCTTGGTGCGCAGAATGCTGCCCTGCCCTTGCGGAGGGCAGGGCAGGAAAAATTGGTGCTGCCAGGATCGTGTGTGGTGCGTGCTGGTGCTGCCAGGGTCATAAGGAATGAGCCTTGGTGCGCCAGATTTGAGCTTTGGTGTGCCAGATCCATGCACCAACAAAATGCTGCCCTGCCCTCGCGGAGGGCAGGGCAGTGTTTCCAAAATGAAGGCCCGTGTTCGAATCTCGGCAGAGGCACACGTTCAATCATTTTCCTTGGTTTCTTGGCACGGTAATGGGCCTTAAGTCCTAGCTTCCTCATGGTCCCATGTTTAACTCTTGTGGCAAGCATTTGGAGACAATTTTCTTTGAATTTCTCCCTTGGTGAGCCCGATACTGCCCTTGTGGAGGGCAGGGCAAGGTTTTGTTCCTCTTGATTCCAAGGCATAGATTTGTGCTCTGCCCTTGTAGTGGGCAGGGTAGAGTTCCCTTTTATGCTTTGTTCCCTTATGTTGCCCTCCTAGAGGGCAGTGTGCCCTTGTGGAGGGCAATGTTTGCCTCTCCTCATGTTGTGCGCCACACTTCTTCTCTCTTTGACCACACTTTCTTTTCCTTGGGCCACACTTCCTTAGGCTACGCTTTTTCCTTTTTTCCTTTTCTTCACCTACAATAAACCAAAACAACAACTCAAAGTATCACTAAATTCAAGAGGCTTATAAATCAATTAAAATTCAATTAAAATTAGCTTAAACCTCATGGATTAACATTAATTTCATGGTGGTTGCTTGATTTAAAGAAGTTGTGCATTTTCACTCCAAATCACTTACTTAAGAAGCAAGAAAGTGCATAAAGACTAACAAAACAAGTGAAATTAGCTTGAAAAATGGGTATATGATGACTTGTCATCA
>NC_029775.3:32157927-32160528 GCF_000817695.3 Arachis duranensis
TACTTATGCAACATTGGATATTTCACTTTTCAATTCAAACCAAACTCTTTTATTTAAGCATATGGGAAACAAAGCAATTTTCAAGCTAAGTGATGGATAACAAGCATTGTGCAGACTTGGCATTTTTCTAGCTATTTATTAACTAACTAAAATGAAAAGCAAAGAACAAAAATTGCATAAAGTAAAAGAGATAATTGATGGAGGCATGTCATGTTTCAGACATGCATCTCCTTATTAGAGACATGAAAGAGGAAGTATGAAAGAACTTTGCCACCTTCTAATGATTGTGGCTGCTGCTTGATTCTCCCTTTTTCTTCTTTCTCTTTCCTAGCTTGGAGTAGTCTCGGACTTCTTCACCAGGGCCTCTTCTATCCCAGACAGAATCTAAGAGTCCTGAGAGCCCAACATCTTCCAATCTTTTAAAGGTGGACTCAGTATATTGATGAGATCTTGCTTGTTGCTTGGCTAAAAATTCAGGGCATTGCTCAAATGGCTTGATCTCAGGATTGAGTGTTGGCAAATTGTGGGTTAAGTATTCCAACCTTGCTTGCATGTTTTCATCATTCTCCATTCTTTGTATGTGTCTAACTTCTCCCATGGTATGATGAACATTCTTCCATTGATACAGGTTGTGACTATATTCTCCTGCTTTAGCTTGACTAAAATACAGCTTATCATATGATTCTTTGAATTCTTTGTATTGCTCTTTTTGTCCTTCAAGAATCTGTGCTTGAAATTCTTGCTGCTGAGTCATCATTTGTTGTTGCCATCTCTCTTGTTTTTCCTCCATTTGATGCTGCCAAGCTTCTCGTTCTTCTTTTTCTTTCAAAAATTGCTCCATAAATTCTGGATGGGGCTCTAGATATTTCTCTTGGCCCCCCTGATTTTGGCCTTGTTGAGCCTGCATGAGTTGCTGAGATAGTTCTTCAATTGATCTTTGTAATTGGCTCATGTCTATGGCATCATGAGCTTGATTTCGTCCTTCCTCTCTTTGTGATCTCCTTTGTCTAGGAGCTACTACCCCTTCTTGATTTTCTTCTTCATTCGTTCCCTCCATGCTCTTCTTGGTAATCCCTTTCCCTTTCTTCACTTTTGTTGTGTCCTCATCTTCAAAGATTACTTTAGCTCTCTCACATAATCTGAGGATGGTACTTGGATGTCCAAGACTACTTGATTTGCTTGTGCTATTGGCCATCTCTTGGATACTGTCAGCGATAAGTTGTGCAAGGTTGATTTCACCTCCATGTAAGATGCAGTACGTCAAGAGTGCCCGTTTGATTGTGACCCAAGAAGCATTTCTAGTAGGGAGGATAGATCTTCTTACTATTTCATACCATCCCTTGGCTACAGGAGTAAGATTTATCCTTCTCAAGTGGCTTGGAACTCCCTTTGAATCTCTTTCCCAATCTGTATTTTCCACACATAACCCCTGCAGGATCTCATCAGGATTATTTTCTATTTGCAATCTAGCCTCATAACTAGGCTCTGCATAGGTTATGGTTCTCAACTTGAGGGCCCTTGTGATGGCAGCTGGACTGAAGCTCACTTCAACTCCTCTGACATAACTTGTGTAAGGAGCACTATCTTTGTTTTGCTTCACAGCATTTGCATAGAACTCCCTAATCATAACTGCACTGATATCAGCTAGAGGAGCACACAAGAGTTCCCACCTTCTTTCTCTAGTAATTTGCCTCATGATGGGGTATTCTCCTTCCTTTAAATCAAGACCTTTCTCATAGATGACATTCTTTGCCTCCATGAACCTATGATATCTCCCTTCATGGAATTGGGATCTAAACTTGGTTGCATCAAAGGATGGAGGTTCGGCTACCATAGGTTCTTTTCCCGGCCTTCTTTTTGAACTTGAGGAGGTCATTGAAGTTGAGGTGAAAAGAAAGAGGAAGTGAGAAAAGAAGAGGTTTGTGTTGTGTTTGAGAAGAGTTTTGGTTCGGTTCTATTGTGAGACAAGGAGATTATGTTGGTTTTAGGAGCAAAGAGGATTATGATTCTCATATGAGGGTAGCTTGAGTGAGTGTGTAAATCGTTTGGTGCAACGGCTATTAATAGGCCAAGTCTTCAAGCTTCCCAACAAAACCACAATGAATGAATGAAGAAGGAACCCGTTGGTGCTCATGAAGGGCTGAGATTGAGTTGTTCATCTAAAGGACTCATGGAATGGACGGTCTGCATGCATTGTTGAGGCTTGACGAGGATCCTCTTCCCATTGGCTGCATGCATTTAGGCTTTCAATGATGCATGCATGCATACAAATTCTGCTTCCCCATGAGCGCGTTCTCCTAGGCACATGTGACCTCCCTCACATAGCTTCTCCTAGCCGTGACCTCTCCTAGCTTTTGTCTTAATCTTTTTCTCCCACCTGAACCAAAACAGCTAGCTTAGAACATTAATATAATCGTTGGCAACTTATTTGCAAGAATAAAATAAATTGTTTTGGTTTGTTTAATAGTTATTTAAATTTTTTTGTGATCAATTGTGTCCCTAAATAAAATGCTAAAAGTTGGTGAACACCAAACTTATCTTTTATTGAGGGGACGGCTTAACAATGCAAACCGTTCTCACAATTGATGCATTTAAAAAAAA
>NC_029775.3:32161185-32161468 GCF_000817695.3 Arachis duranensis
GAACACCAAACTTATCTTTTATTGAGGGGACGGCTTAACAATGCAAACCGTTCTCACAATTGATGCATTTTTTAAAAAAAATTGATGTATGATCCCTTGTCCGTATGGTTTTGAGTCCATGATTGGGAAATGATCTTCTGAACATTGTTGCACATGCAGACACGAAACTTAGTGTTTGGTCACATGCTTTATCAAAAGAATTATGCATATGTTCTAAAAATAATCCCCTTTTTTGAACAATGAACTTGGGTGTGCCTTAAGGTACACCAAACTTAGAAGTTTT
>NC_029775.3:32161760-32162609 GCF_000817695.3 Arachis duranensis
TCAATTTCCATGTGCTCAAGAGAAAGTATTTGGTTGACAGTGTAATAATCTTCTGCTCCCTGCTGTTGATATACTAGTTGCACCTTATCACCTTTAGAAAATCCTTCAGTTGGGATTTTCTTGTTTTTCCACCCTTTGTGAGCCTTTTTCTTGCTCTTCATTTTTTTCTTTCTTTTTGATCCTTTTTTCTTGACAGTTACTTGAGTTGTGATGCCTTCCTTCTTGCTGATCACCCCTGCTTCCTTGTGAATCCCCTTTTCTTCTTGTATCTGTTTGTTTATCTGTTCCACTTCCTTTTCAGTTGATTGCTTTGGAAGGAGATCATCACTCATTCTGCTTGTTTCTTCATCCATTTGTAATTCTGGGAAGACTTTCAGGATGATGCTCTCCTCATGCATCCTGAGAGTTAACTCTCCCTGCTCTATATCCACAATGGCTCTAGCTGAGGGTTAACTCTCCTTGCTCTATATCCACAATGGCTCTAGCAGTGGCCAGAAATGGTCGACCAAGTATTATGGAGTCATTTCCATGTTCTGAAGAATCCATGATCACAAAATCTGCTGGATAGATGAACTTGTCAACCTTAACTAAAAGGTTCTCAATAAGCCCTTTAGGATATACTACTGATTGGTCCACCAATTCCAAGGACATCTGTGTTAGTTTTACCTCCTCTATGCCAAGCTTTTTCACTAGAGAATATGGGATTAGATTTATGCTTGCTCCTAGATCGCACATCCCCTTGTTAATGAACAGGTTTCCAATAGTACATGGTAAGAAGAAACCTCCAGGGTCTTCAAGCTTGGGAGGGAGTCCCTTTTTAATGAGTGCACTGCATTCTTCACTGAGCAT
>NC_029775.3:32162652-32163195 GCF_000817695.3 Arachis duranensis
TGTTGAGCTCTTCTCCACTTGATGTTGTTTTGGAATTGGTTCTTCCAAGATTTGCTTTCCTTTCTTCAAATTCTGTGGGTTGTTGTCTTCCTCTGTGAGTTTTTCTGGAGCATTCTTGCTTATCATGTCTTTGTTGATGTTTTCAACATTCTTTGTTGGCTCATTGTCATTATGCTTGGTTGCTCCTTGGTTGCCATCCACTAACACTTTTCCACTTCTTAGTTGCACGACCTTGCATTCTTCCTTTGGGTTGGGAATGGTGTCACTAGGTAGTAAACTTGATGGTTTATCAACAGAAATCTGCTTGGAGATTTGCCCAATTTGCCTTTCCAAGTTCTTCATTGAAGCTTCTTGGTTCTTTGTTGTCAATTCTTGGTTCTTCATCATTTTCTCCATGAGCAGCTCTAGATTGGTAATCCTCTGGGATTCTTGTGAGTTTGGTTGGTTTTGGGGTGTTGATGGATGATGATATGTGTTCTGATTTGTTGGGTGGTTGTTAGGTGGATAATGGTTAGAGTTGGGGTAGTTATTTTGTGGTTTTCT
>NC_029775.3:32163427-32164863 GCF_000817695.3 Arachis duranensis
TGGACTTGCTCTTGCTGTTGTTCCTCTTGAGTTTCTTCACCTTGCACCCAAGTAGTTGGTGGTTGGCTTGTGGCACTCACTGATGCAACTTGCAAACCATCAATTCTTTTGGCCATTTGTTCAAACTGTTGTTGAATCTGTTGCTGCATTATCTTGTTCTGAGCCAGAATTGAATCCACTCCTTCCAACTCCATTACTCCTATGATGGTTGGCGTTGTCTTTGATGAGCAAAGAAATATTGGTTGTTGGCCACCATATCAATGAGGTTTTGAGCTTCCTCTGTGGTCTTCATGAGTTGCAAGGAGCCTCCAGCTGAGTGATCAAGTGCTTCTTGAGCTTTAAGAGTGAGTCCTTCATAAAAGTTCTGCAACTTGTCCCACTCAGTGAACATCTCTGGTGGACATTTCCTCAATAGAGCCTTATATCTTTCCCATGCTTCATATAAGTTCTCAGCCTCCAATTGAGTGAACGTTTGAACCTCAGTCTTCAACCTTAGGATTCTTTGAGGGGGATAAAATTTGGCAAGAAACTTGCTCATCAAGTCATCCCAAGTGTTGATGCTTTCTTTTGGAAAGGTCTCTAGCCATTGAGTGGCTTTATCTCTGAGAGAGAATGGAAAGAGCAGCAACTTGTAGCTATCAGGAGGTACACCATTGGTTTTCACCGTGTCACAGATTCTCAAGAAGGTAGACAAATGTTGATTCGGATCCTCCAAAGGCCCTCCTCCAAAAGAACAATTATTTTGAACCAGAGTGATGAGTTGTGGCTTGAGTTCAAAATTGTTTGCATCGACATTGGGAGGTAGAATGCTACTCCCACAATGCTTAGCATTTGCAAATGTGTATGAAGCCAAGACTCTTCTCTGTTGTTGATTATTGTTGGCTCCTTCTCCTGGTTGATTGGGATCTCCTTCCATTTCTTGGAATTCCTCCTCAGATTCTTCCTCTCCAATAACGTTCTTCCCTCTTTCAGCTCTTCTTATTCTCCGAAGAGTTCTTTAGTCGATTTCAGAGAGGATAGGGGAAGATCTTCCTGTACCTGACATACAAACACACAACAATAAACACACAAACCCAGAAAGCCAATGAAACTTCAATCTATAGCTAGAATGAAGGTTTAGTTAGTTTAAGCAAAAACTCAAACAGTTAGTGTGTTAGTAAGAATTAACAGAAAAGAAAAATGCTTAATCTAGATCTCCACTTCACTTAATCATTGTCAATCTATTTCAATCCCCGGCAACGGCGCCAAAAACTTGATGTGTGGAAAACGATCCAACACAAAACTCACCGGCAAGTGTACCGGGTCGCATCAAGTAATAATAACTCACATGAGTGAGGTCGATCCCACAGGGATTGAAGGATTGAGCAATTTTAGTTTAGTGGGTGATTTAGTCAAGCGAATCAAGTTTTGGTTGAGTGATTTGTGTTTAACAAGAA
>NC_029775.3:32165230-32201626 GCF_000817695.3 Arachis duranensis
AAACACGAGGAAGGAGATCAATCAATTCTCCCTTAATCCTCTGAACTCTCGGTCAAGTCTCTCAAGAACAATTACAAGAAATTCAAAGCTCAAAGAAAGTGCCAAATTCAAAAGCTAAGCCAAAGGTAAGTCCAAAAAAAAAAGGTTCTAATTACATCAAACTAGCTCCTATTTATACACTTTCTATTCTTGGATTTTGGGAATTGGATGGGCTTTTGATTTGGTGAAGAAAAGAATTTAATTGGAATTTTAATTGAATTTTTCGGCCCAAAATGGTAGCTCCCAGGAGGCTGCCCTGCCCTTGTGGAGGGCAGGGCATGATTTGGTGCATGTTGGTGCGGCTTTGGTGCATGTTGGTGCGGCTTTGGTGCGGCCTGGTGCATGTTGGTGCGCAAAACGCTACCCTGCCCGCACCGAGGGCAGGGCAGGAAAAATTGGTGCTGCCAGGATCGAGTGTGATGCGCCAGATTTGAGCTTTGGTGTGCGCTGGTGCTGCCAGGAACGTGCCTTGGTGCGCAGAATGCTGCCCTGCCCTCGCGGAGGGCAGGGCAGGAAAAATTGGTGCTGCCAGGATCGTGTGTGGTGCGTGCTGGTGTGCCTTGGTGCGCCAAATTGGTGCTGCCAGGATCGAGTTTGGTGCGCCAGATTTGAGCTTTGGTGTGCCAGATCCATGCACCAACAAAATGCTGCCCTGCCCTCGCGGAGGGCAGGGCAGTGTTTCCAAAATGAAGGCCCGTGTTCGAATCTCGGCAGAGGCACACGTTCAATCATTTTCCTTGGTTTCTTGGCACGGTAATGGGCCTTAAGTCCTAGCTTCCTCATGGTCCCATGTTCAACTCTTTTGGCAAGCATTTGGAGACAATTTTCTTTGAATTTCTCCCTTGGTGAGCCCGATACTGCCCTCGCGGAGGGCAGGGCAGTGTTTCCAAAATGAAAGCCCGTGTTCGAATCTCGGCAGAGGCACACGTTCAATCATTTTCCTTGGTTTCTTGGCACGGTAATGGGCCTTAAGTCCTAGCTTCCTCATGGTCCCATGTTCAACTCTTTTGGCAAGCATTTGGAGACAATTTTCTTTGAATTTCTCCCTTGGTGAGCCCGATACTGCCCTCGCGGAGGGCAGGGCAGTGTTTCCACTTTGATGTCCCGTGTTCGAAACACGGCTGGAACACACGCTCAATTAATTTCCTTGGTTTCTTGGCACGGCACTCAACCTTAGTTCCTTGCTTCTTCCTTGTTCCGTGTTCGATTCTTGTGGCATGCATGGGTGACATTTTTCCTTTGATTTTCTTCCTTGGTGAGCCCGATACTGCCCTTGTGGAGGGCAGGGCAAGGTTCTCTTCTTCTTGGTTCCAAGGCACAATTTTGTGCTCTTCCCTTGTAGTGGGCAGGGCAGAGTTGCCTTTCATGCTTGGTTCTCTTATGTTGCCCTTCTAGAGGGCAGTGTGCCCTTGTGGAGGGCAATGTTTGCCTCTCCTCATGTTGTGCGCCACACTTCTTCTCTCTTTGACCACACTTTCTTTTCCTTGGGCCACACTTCCTTAGGCTACGCTTTTTCCTTTTTTCCTTTTCTTCACCTACAATAAACCAAAACAACCACTCAAAGTATCACTAAATTCAAGAGGCTTATAAATCAATTAAAATTCAATTAAAATTAGCTTAAACCTCATGGATTAACATTAATTTCATGGTGGTTGCTTGATTTAAAGAAGTTGTGCATTTTCACTCTAATTCACTTACTTAAGAAGCAAGAAAGTGCATAAAGACTAACAAAACAAGTGAAATTAGCTTGAAAAATGGGTATATGATGACTTGTCATCATGCTACTTTTGAGAATGAGCTTTGGTACTGAATTGATGACTGTGTTGATTGATTGCGTAGTTGGTTTCTGATTAAGATTTTCTTATAAGAAAAGAAAAGTTTTGGATTTCTGAATATTTAAATATTGATTTTCAAAAAGGGTTTTTGGATGACTAGTTGTTGGTTTTTAAAAGATTCAAGGGACAAACAATAATCACTGAGCTTAAAAATAGATTTCTCTTTAAATATCTTATTATAACAATTCTAAAACTCTGTGGTGAGATTGTGTGGTTAGGTTCTCACCCTCTACAACTTTATCTTTTCAGGAGACGGATGAAAAAGCTCACGAAGGATTGTATTGCGTTTCGCTTAGTCGATAATGCTGCTTAGTTTTTATTTACTTACCCCTTGTCATCAATATTATATTATGTAAGAGGGATAGGATTTGTATGATTTGTATGCATGTAATACACGTATAAGTTACTTGAGTAGGAAGTTTTGTACATGTATATGCTTGTTTTGTTTTATTTAAAAAGTATTCTTTTTCCAGTTTTCAAAAAAGGACAGTGATATGATTTTTAAGAGAAAGGCTCCTATTTTATTATTAAGTATATGAAGTTGTTGTAATACCCGAGATATCAGAGTGGCGCAGCCGGAAGCGTGACATTTTGATAGTTAGGGTGTTACAGCGTTTAACACCAGGGATGGCTCTTCTTTGGACGTTGAACGCCCAGTAGGGACTTCTTTACTGGCATTCAATGCCAGAGCATCCCCTTCAGATTCGGCCTCAACTTCTACAGTGATGGCTTTGTACTCTTCTCTTGAGTTTACTTCAGTGTTACTTGGGAGAGTGTTAGGAGAATTCTCAGGGATTCTCTTACTCAGCTAACCAACTTGTACCTCCAGATTTCTGATGGAGGACCTAGTTTCTATTGTGAAACTGTGAGTGGTCTTAGAGAGTTCAGAGACTATGGTTGCTAAGTTAGAAAGGCTTTGCTTAGTAGTCTTCATATGTTGCTGAAAAGATGGGAATGGTTTATTACTATTAAATCTATTCTGGTTTCTTCCACCTTGATTATTGTTGAAGCCTTGCTGAGGCTTCTGTTGATCCTTCCATGAGAAGTTAGGATGATTTCTCTATGAGGAGTTATAGGTGCTTCCATAAGGTTCTTCCATATAATTCACCTCCCCCGTTGTGGGTTGATCTGGATCATAAGCGTCTCCATTATAGGAGGTATCTTGAGTGCTGCCAGTTGCAGCTTGCATTCCAATCAAATGCTTGGAGATCATATTGATCTGTTGGGTCAAGATCTTATTATGAGCCAATATGGCATTCAAAGTGTCAACTTCCAAGACTCCTTTCTTTTGAGCTACTCCATTGTTCACAGAATTTCTCTCAGAAGTGTACATGAATTGGTTGTTTGTAGCTATTTCAATAAGTTCCTATGCCTCTTCATGCATTTTCTCCAAGTGGAGTGATCTACCAGCAGAATGATCCAAGGACATCTTGGACATCTCAGATAGACCATCATAGAAGATACCTAGGATAGTTCATTCTGAGAGCATGTCAAGAGGACATCTCCTAATCAGTTACTTGTATCTTTCCCAAGCTTCGTAGAGGGATTCACCATCTTTTTGTCTGAAAGTTTGAACTTCCACCCTGAGCTTGCTCATCTTCTGAGGTGGAAAGAACTTGGCCAAGAATACATTGACCAACTTTTTCCAAGAGTCTAGGCTTTCTTTAGGTTGAGAATCCAACCATATCCTAGCTCTGTCTCTAATAGCAAAAGGGAAAGGGAAAAGCATAAGCCTGTAGACCTCAGGATCTACTCCATTGGTCTTAACAGTATCATAGATTTGCAAGAATTCAGATAGTAATTGATGTAGATCTTCCAGTGGAAGTCTATAAAATTTGCAATTCTATTGCTTTAGAGAGACTAACTGAGGCTTAAGCTCAAAGTTATTTGCTCTAATGGCAGGTATGGAGATGCTTCTTCCATAAAAGTCAGAAGTGGGTGCAGTGAAGTCGCCAAGAACCTTCCTTGCATCTCCTCCATTATTCAGATCGGCTGCCATGTTTGTACTTTCAGCTTCTTGTTTGAAAATTTCTGTGAGGTTTCCTCCGGAGTGTTGTACTTTAACTTGTTGTAAACGCCTCTTTAGAGTCTTCTCAGGTTCAGGATCAGGATCAAAGAGAGGTTCTTTATCTCTGTTCCTGCTCATAAATAAGAAAAAGAAAAACAAGAAAGAAAGAGAATGGGGGTTTATATGTCAAAGTATAGAGGACTCCCAGTGAGATGTGAAAAAGAAAGAAGAATGAAGATAGAGGAAGAATTTGAATAGAAGGAGTAGAAGAATTCGAAAATTAAGAATAAAAAGGGAAATTAGAAGTAAAATATTTTTGTTTTTACTTTATTTATTTATTGAATTCAAAAAACAAGAAGGAAATTAAAAGCTAGTTAACTAAAAAAATTTGAAAATTAAAAGGTAGTTCTCGAAAAAGAAAAAAGAAAGATTTGAAAATAAGATAAGATAGGAGATTTGAAAAAGATTTCATTTTAAAGATTTTTAAATTTAAAATTAGAAAGGAAAAGTCAACAAGATAAGATAAGAATTGAAAAGATTTGAAAAAGATTGAATTTTGAAATTGAAACAAGATAAGATAAAGATTTAAAAATAAGTTGAAAAGATAAGATATGGTGAAGATTTGAAAAGATAGTAAAGATTTAAAAAGATTTGAATTTTGAGATTTGAATTTTTAAATTTTAAATTTTGAAATTGAGTTTTAAAATTTTGAATTTGAAATAAGATAAGATAGGATTTTTGAAATTTAAAGAAAGATAAAAAGATAAGATAAAGATTTGAAAAAGATATGAAAATATAAGATTTGAAATTCAAAATTTAAATTTACTAACAAGAAAATACTAAACTTATATTTTTTTAAATCAAGATAAGAAAAGAAAGCAAGATTTTCCAAATTTTGATTAAAGATAGAAAATATATTTTTTTCGAATTGATGAGGAAAGAGAAAAACAACTAAAAGACACCAAACTTAAAATTTTTAGATCAAAGACATTAGTTTTTTGAAAATTAGAAAGACAAACACCAAAAGACACCAAACTTAAAAATTTTTAAGATCAAACAAAGAAAAGAAACAAGAACAACTTGAACACCAAGAAGAACACTCAAGAGCAAATTCGAAAATTTAAAGAAAATAAAGAACACAAAAAGGACACCAAACTTAAGAACTGACACTAGACTCAAACAAAAGACACAATTTTTAAAAATTTTTAGCAAAAGAAACCAAGAAAGTTCAAAACTTTTAGCAAAAGACTCAAACACAAGACAAAGAAAAGATGTATTTTGAAAAGTTTTTGAAAAAGAAAACAAAAGACACAATTAAAAGTACCTAATCTAAGTAACAAGATAGTCCGGTACTTTGTCAAACTCGAACAATCCCCGGCAACAGTGTCAAAAACTTAGTGCACGAAATTGACTCCGCAATATTGATGGTGTTTTTTGTGGAAAAATGAATTTCCAAACACATAGATCTAACTGGCAAGTATACCGGGTCGCATCAAGTAATAATAACTCACATGAGTGAGGTCGATCCCACAGGGATTGATGGATCAAGCAACTTTAGTGGGTGATTAGTTTAGTCAAGCTAACATTGAGTGAAATAGAGTAAAAAGTGACCAACAGCAAGTAAAGTGCAGAGAATTTAAAGTTGCATAAAGTAAATGTGCAGAAACTTAAAGTGCAAGAAAAGTAAATTGGCAGAATCTTAAATGACGAGAAATATAAATTGCAGTGAATTGTAAAGGGGGCTGGGGTGCTGGAAATTAAAGAAGGCAATATATCAAGTAATTGAAGAGAGCTTAAGAACAATTAACTGGAAAATTCAACTTGCAGGTAGAATAAAATTCACATCACAGTAAGGATTGTAAAATGCAGAATAATTGCAGAGGAACTAAATTGCCTGAATGTAAATTGGGACTTGGGATTCAAAATTTAAACAAGAGAATTCAAGATGCACTCAATCAGAGAAGTAGTAGATGAAATAAAATGTAGCATATCTAAACAGTAGGGAAAAATTGCTTGAAGGAGCAAAAACAGAAATGAACTCAGCTCAATTACAAAATTTAAAAAGACAAGTAAAGATCTCAGGGAATCAATGAGACTAGAAAACAAATCTAGATCTCAAGCCCTTCCTTGATTCAATAGCAAATAGATTGAAGAAGAAATGAAGATGGAAGCAGTAAAGGAAAACTCAATTTCAATTATCAATTCACTAAAAATTATGCAGAAGTAGGACAAAGAGAAATTGTAGATCAAGAGTGAAACAGAATTCCTTCAATTCTCAATCCACAATTCAAAATCAAAAAGGAAAACTAAAAGAGAGAGCTATCTACTACTACTATTCCCTAATGGAGCAAGCCGCCCTATGAAAATGAGAATGATGCCTTTATATAGGTTTTTTACAAAATAAAATGAAATTGAAATGAAAAACAAATTAAATGAAAATCCTAATTTTAGCTTGTTCTTGTGCCTTTGAGTGATGATGTGGGCTTTGCTTGCTTTGGATTTGAAGAGAGATGGGTTTGGTTGGCCTTGGTTCAATTAAATTTAAATGGAATTTTGAGTGAATTTCCAACCCAAGTGTTGCTCCCAGGAGGATGCTCTGCTCTTGTGGAGAGCGAAGCATTGGCTTGTCTTTGGTCCCTTTGTTGCGCACCAAGGTTGGGTAGCAATCAGGATAGTGCTCCGCTCTTGTGGGGAGTGGAGCATTGGCTTCCTTGGTGAGGTACCCGTGTTCAAGCCTTGGGGTTGCATTCTTGCCCAATTTCCTTGCATTTTCTTTGAGAGAGAGCACAACAATGCTCTCCAAGAGAGCACTCTGCTCTCCTTGAGAGCGCTACTTTGCTTTGGAGTGAGGCTCCAGCTTCAAACCTTGGTGGAAGCGTTGGCTGATTTTTTTGCTTGTTTTTGGTCCTTAAAGATGCCTTTCACTCGTGCCTCAATTTCATGCCAAATATGGATTGCCATTAATCGTTGGAAAGCTTTGAATGTCAGCTTTCTAAGGCAACTGGAAGCACATCAATCGGACATCTGTAGCTCGAGTTATAGCCCTTTTAAGGAGGCATGGTCATGTTGTGAGCGCCCAGATTTTAACTTAGCGGAAATTTTGCTTCCAAGCTCATTTTTTTCATCACGATAATGCTCTGCTCTTGGCAAGAGCGGAGCATTGTGTGTGCTGGTTGCTTCCTTCTTTGATTTGGTCATGGGCCACGCTTTTAAAAGCGTGGCCTAAGGCTCCAAAGTGTGCTCCAACTTCAAAGTGTGCCCCAAAGCTCTTTTTTCTCCTTTTTAGCTTATTTTGTGCTTCTTTGCTTCTTTTTCTTCTTATTTCCTACAAGATTTATAAAATTAAAAGATCAAGGAAATATTCCAATTAAGCACAAAAGAATGCAATATTTAAGCACTAATCATCAATTTATTGTATGAAAAAGCATAGAAAAACATGACATGGTGACATGTCATCACAACATCAAACTTAAACCTTGCTTGTCCCCAAGCAAGAAAAGAATCATGCAATAACGATTGACAATCCAAGGTAAGAAGAATAGCAACTCAATGTTCATGGTAAGCTAGTTTTCTATGCATGCTTCAATCACAAAAGAAATGTAAATGATTGATACTTCTATCTAGCTCAATTTATGAAATCTTTTTCTTATAATTCTTCCTTGAAACAAGCTTTTGATTTTTTTTAGCTTCTCCTTTTGGGTGCTTTGCCCCATGAGTTAATAACAAAGCTACGACTTCTAAATGGTTTGTTTTCAAGTATTACCACTTGATACATAAGCACCACAAGCATTTAATTAGAGGACTTCATTAAGCTCATTTGTTTCTTTTCTTGACTCTCTAATCATTGATGCTCAGAGCCTTGAGCTTTGAGGGAGTGCTTTTGCACTTGAGCCTAGCCTTGACTTCTAAGTGTTTTGTTTTCAAGCATTTGGCTTGATACATAAACACCACAAGCACTTAACAAATAAATTGCCATTGGTACTCAGAGCCTTCAGCTTTCCCATTCTTTCCCTTTTTCTTTTCTTGCCCTTTTTTGCAATGGCTACCTTGTAGATCTTAGTCAGGCGGATAGAAAAGATAGTTTTTGTGAAAAACGCATAAAAACAGAATAATTAAAGTGTTACTAGATAAGTGTGAAATTAGTGATGAGAGAACGGTTGAGGCTTCGGAGATGTTTCCTCTTTCTGGATCATCTTTTCTCACTGTCTACTCCAACTTTTGATGATTCATTCCATGGCAGGCTGTATGTGATTAACGCCAGGTCAGTGGTCATTAATCTCCTCTGCTTCAGATCAAACACTAGGTCAGTGGTCATCAAATCTGAATGGGGGTAAAGCTCTTATCATTCCTATAGTGATCCTACTCAAAGCGCCACAGACAAGGTCGGATCTTCCAGATAAGAGAACACAGCTCCATTGATTCTAGCCTATACCACAAAGGCCCTAATCACCCCGTACCTCGGCTAAACTGATTTTTCCAAGTCCCCAACGAAGTCGTGGATTAGCCGTCTAAGAGATGTATAATCAAGCTTGTGGTTTAGTACTATCCTGTCAAGGACTCGCACGAACCTATGTAGAATAAGGATGACGGTCAAGTTACACTCCCAATTCATTAGGATGAAGAACGAAGATAAATCTTAGAATAGAATCAAACATAGATTGAAATAGAATAGTGATATTATTAATCCATAAGAATCAGCAGAGCTCCTAACCTTAACCTAGGAGGTTAATGACTCATACTATATAGAAAAGTAATGAAAGATTCGAATGAGCAAAGATGAGGTAGATGTTCCTAAACATGGGTGATCTTACTATATATACTAATCTAATAACTAAAGATTACAAAAATAAGATAGACTAGTCTTTTAGTGCAAAAATTTACTTCCTGGGCTTACTTGGTGAGTGTTTGGGCCGAGCTAAGGGTGACTCCACGAGCTAGTACCCTTCTTGGGCGTTGAACGCCAACTTTGGACTCCTTTTTGGGCGTTGGACGCCAGCTGCTCCCTTTTGGGCATCCAACACCAGGAAGAGGGTGAAGTGCTGGCGATGAATGCCATTTTTAGACCTTTATTTCCAGAGCAAAGTATGAACTATTATACATTGCTGGAAAGCCCTGGATGTTAGCTTTACAATGCCATTGAGAGCGCGCCATTTGGGTTTTTATACCTCCTAAAATGCTCCTTCGAGTGCACGGAGGTCAGAATCTGACACCATATGCAGTCCTTTCTCTGTCTCTGACTCAGACTTTTCCAAAGCTCCTCAATTTCAGTCAGAAATTACCTAAAATCATCATAAATCACAACAACTCAAAATAGAATCCAAAAATGTGAATTTTGCACTAAACCCTATGAAAATATATTAAAACTTAAACAAAACATAATAAAAATCATATGAAAATGATGCCAAAAAGCGTATAAAATATCCGCTCATCAGTCGTTTGTGATGAAGCTTTGATAAACCTTGATTTTAGAGTTTATCTTGTGTTGATTTTAGTGAATTTTATCAACTTATCTTATATTTATTCCATGAAATAGCATGATTTTGTGAATTTCTCCTAAATTGTGCTTAAGATTAAAAACATACTTTTCAGGCTCTTAAATTGCTAAATTTAATTTCTTTTAATTGCATTTAATACCTTAATGTGTTTGTTAAGTGATTTCAGGCTTAGAAGGCAAAGATTGGATTGAAGAAGTGAAGAAAAAGCATGAAAAGTAGAGAATTCATGAAGAAATGAGGATTTGGTGGAATTCATGGTCACGCGTACGCGTGACATGGCGTGTATGCGTGACACTCAGCACGTGTCTCACTTAAAGAAAATGTGGCTAACGATTTCTGAGATCATTCAGCCCAAATCTAACTCATTTCTGAAGTATTTGAGGTCAAATTCAAGAAGGAACAAAGGGAGGAGGGAGCAATTAGTGTAGCTTAGGAACCATATTTTAGGTTATTTTCTAGAGAGAGAGACTCCCTTTTCTCTCTAGAATTTAGGATATATTTAGGTTAATCTCTCTTAGATTTTGGTTTTAATTCTTGTTTTGATCTAGTTTCATTTATATTTCCATGCTCTATTGTCTTAATTCTCTTAGTTTCTCTTGTTAATCTCTCATTTGTGTCAATTTTGGTTTCATGAATCTTTGTTACTTTTGATTTTATTTAATGCAATTTGATCTTTTTATGTTTATTGGTGTTTAAGTGAGTTGTTATTGTTATTTTCTTGTATTTGGTAGCTTTAGATTTTATTATTCATGCAATTTATTATGTTTTTATTTTTATGCACAGCAAGTATTTGATAAAATACTTGGCTTAGTTTTAGAGTAGATTTTTTAGCGTTCTTGGCTTGGAAAGAGAAGTTTGGTAATCTTGAGTCCTTAATACCTAACTTATGTTGGTGATCTAGAGTTGTTAGTTAATCTTGTTTCTATTGATGGTACTTATGAATTGGGATTAACTAGGCCTATTTGACTTTCTCTCAATATGGGGATACTGTAATAGGCTTAACTCTTGGTAATTATTGTGTTATGATTAATGACTAGGATAGAAAACTTTGATTCTCAATCCTTGTCATGGATGCCTCTTTGGTGTTTGCTATCTTTAGTTGTTTGTTTTAAATTTCTTGCCATTTAATTTCTCGCTTCTTTATCCACAAACCACCCCCTGTTGAACCTCATAACTGATAATATGCACACCTCATTGCAATTCCTTTTGCAGACGACCCAGGATCTAATACTCTCAATTTTTATTGGTTTGCATTGGTGACAAACAAAATTAAACTATGATGCAGGTCAATTGTTCGTTTGGAACTATACTTGCGACAAAGCAATTCTTTTATTGAGAAGAAATTCCAAACCGACGTTTGTCGTGTATCAAGTTTTTGGCGCCATTGCCGGGGAATTGCAATGTGTGCTTGTTATTGGTTTTATTATATCAAGTTTTTTCTTTGTTTGCTTGCTTGTTTGAGTTAGTAGTTAGATTTTTTTCTCTTTGTTTCTTAATAGTTTTTGTTTTTGTTTTCCCTTTTCACTATGAATTCTCATCCCTTTGGCTATGAGTTTGGTTATAATTATGTTGTAGCGAATGAAAGTTTCAACAAGGGATCACATTATGGGAATGGAAATCAAGTTAGGGAGGAGCCACATGCTTATATTCAACCTTCATGGCAACAACCTCCTCCGGTCTCTTATGGTTACAATCCACCCCATAATGTACACAATTATGAACCAACTCCTCAACATTGTTGTCAACCTTACCCACAAGTCCAATACCACCAAACACTTTCATATGATCCTAACACATACTCACCATACCAACAACCATATGAGCCATATGAACCATACTTAGAGCCACCACCATTTCAATACCAATACTTCCAAGAACCACAAATTTCACATATACCACCTCAACACCTTCTTCACAAGGAACCACATTCTAACTATGACACCTTTCTCTAAAATAATGAACCCTATCTTCCACCATTGCCTTCATTGTATAAATTTCTCCAACCTTTAATGCAAGAACAAAGATAGCTTCTTTCCATTCTCCAAAGGCGAGAAGAAGACCTCCAAAAGATGGCTACTATAGCCGAAGCGGTGAAGCACTTAATCTCATTGTGCTCATACAATCAAGACACTCCTATTGACGAATATGGAGGACTTACTTAGGAGTGTAATGAGAAAGAGAACTTGGAGCTTTAATGTGAAGAAGAGAAGTCGAAGCAAGAATCGTAACCAGAGGAGGAAGTTGAGATAATTGAACCGGAAGAATTGGTTGAAGATTTAGGAGATGTTGAATGCACAGAGGAATCTAAAGTTGTAGAGTCTTCTTCCATGGAGTTTGAAAGTGATCTTGAGGAGGATAGTGCATAACCTCCAAAGCATATTGTGAATGAAGAATTGGATGAAATTGGGCAAGCAACAAGTCCTCCTATTGATGATGATTCCGTATCAATATATGATCCCTTTGAGCTTGATAAAGCATTCCCCATTGAATTTGAATTTGATGTTGAGGTAGATTTTACTCAACCTCCAGTTTATGACTTGAGTGATGGGTAAGAGTTTGAAGAAATTGGCAAAAAAGAGGTTGAATTAGAAGAAGCTTATCAAGTGGTTGAAGTCCCTCAAAAAGGACGGACATAAGTGAAAATTGAATTGTCAAGACTATTAAAAGCATCTCTTCCTAGGTCACCATCATCCATTACATCATTCAAGTGGGTAAAATTCATATCTGTTAGCTTTCTTATTCCGCTTGAATATGATTTTCTAGAAATAGATGGTCAACTTAGGATGCTTTGTGGGTTGAAGAGTAAAAGAGAGATAATTAGTGGTTGGCATTGTAAATCAAGGCTCATTAAGGTTGAAGCTTTAAGGTCTAAGTGCAAAGGTTGGTGTAGTTCTGAATTGATTGGGTCTAGGATGATGTTTTAGTGTTCAGATGAGAATTCTGCCTGCTTGTCACCCGAGTGAAATCACAAGAGTCAACTTAAAGACGGGTGTGAAAACAAGGTTTGAGATCCCGGATTAAAAGATGAGGATCAATTTTGGAGCTCTTGACTTGTGTGGAATTTCATCAAAGTTTGGTGAATTTGATTGGAAATTCTGACAATCAATGGAAGTCAAAGTATTGGTGAAAGTTTAAGGGTGAATTCAGGCACAAGCCTCCTTGATTAGAGCTCTCCAAAATGTCCAACTTAAGGACTATAAATAAAAGTGTTAGGTGAGAGACACTCCACCATGGTAACATCTTTTCACTTTTTTCTTTTGGTATATATTGGTAAATAACTTTAAATTTCCATGTTCTTTTAGTTTTGTTAAGTTTGTTTGATAGTTTAGTATGTTTAATAAGGTTTAGTAGTGTTTTGGTAACTTTTTGAGTGTTTAGATTGCTAAAAAAACGAAAACAAGAGAGTTACACGTACGCTTGCCCGACACGTACGTGTGACACCCCAATCTGACCATGCGTCCACTATGCGTGAACTATGCCACCGCATGGCCTGGACAGAGAGTTGTGCCAGGACCATGCGGGAACTGTGTAATGGGCACAACTGCATCTCACGCGTACGCGTGGGTATTCCCATGTCACGCGTACGCGTGACCACCCCCTGTTCAAATACTCTTCTTTTCTTCTCTTCTCTCCATTTCTTTGCTTTTTTTCTCTTCTCTTTTCTTCTCTCTGACTTCATCATCATTCACCATCTACCACCATCTCCATTAGTCAGTTAGTTAGTTTTATTTTAGTAGATTAGGTGGTTAGAATAGTTTAGATTTTGGTGATAAGTGTTGGATTGTTAATTTGATTTGCCAATTTTATTGAGATGTTGCTGTTGATTATTGGCATGATGCTATTTTAGCATCGTTGTTGTGATTATTCATTGTTGGATTGTTATTGAGGTTATATTTTGTTGCTTGGTATTGAATTTTGAATGTTGGACAATTGTGCATACCAAGTACTTGTGAATTGCCTTCAAAGCACTCTAAATCTTTTGAATTACATATTTTGGCCACCATGTGATTTAAATTCTTTAACCATGATAAGGTAATTGTTTGTAGTTGATGCATTTTTTGTTAGGTAATGCTTGTTTATGATTGATTTTTATTTATATCTCCTAATTCATGCGTTGAGATTCAGAAATGTAAAATTGGATCATAAGCTTGCCTAGTGACATCCTTTTTAGCTCTCTAAGCTTTGTGGACCATGCTTGCTATGTGATAGCTTTCAACTTCTATCTCTATTTTTCTAACTTGTATACCACCCATGTTCCACCCTCTATGTCAATTAGGTGATGCAAAATAAACTTTAAAGTGTATCATTGATTGATGTGTGAATTTCATATTTCATTTGGTCCATTAAGTTTTCTTGCACATCAACCAATGTTCATTCATTATCCATTTTACAATTGCTTGAATGCTTTCATGCTTCCTTATTATTTTTTTGTTTGTCTTAACCTACAAGTTTTCTTTAAAGTATATCAAACACACTAAAATGAGTGAAGTGCATACTTCTTTTGTGTAGTTGTGACATAGCTTTTAAAAGGTAGTGTGTATTCTAAACCGCGCGCAACTTAGAATTCACACACTTGTTTTCAACCATGTCACGCACTGATTCACTCACTTCATTTTAGTGATCATCACCTCATTCCAAAAATCTATGCTTCCTTACTTTTGCATTTACTCGTCTTACTATCCTATTTTCTATCTTGTAGGATGATTCACCATAAGCAAAAAGAAAAGCAGAAGAAAGAACATGCAACAGCCGGTTGATCTACCAGTTGAAGGTGGCAATCCGTGTAGTCGTCGTACTGCCTTACTCATCTCTGAATGCACCGAGGACGGTGTAAACTTTTAAGTATGGAGAGGTTGTCCGACCAATCATCCAATCTTGGGTGAAAAAAATTCAAATCCCAATACTTTCACGTTTCAATTTTTCTGTTATTACCATGTCTTTTAGAATTTTTAGTTGTATTTTCTTGGTTTGCATATATATAATAAGCTTAGTCAAAATAATGAAAATTTTCAAGAAATTTATCTATAGGGCATCCTAACTGATTTGAGTAAAAATTTTTCATTGAACTTGTTTGAATTATATATTGTGGAACATGTTTTTGAGCTAAGAACACATAGGCTTGTGAGTTTTTTAGCCTAATTGTGTGGTTGTATCATATAACCACTATTTTTCTTCTTTTATATTATTCTCTCTCTATGATTATAATCTTTGATTTGTTTGACTCTTTATGTCTATTATTTTGTGTATGAATGCATTTATATGATTGAGGCCTTTATTTCATTTGAGCTCACTTACCCAAATGGCCTTACCCTTTTATCCACCTTTGCTAACTAATTTTGAGCATGTTTAATCCTTTTTATTCTTAATTTTAGCACATCACTATCCCTAATTGAAAAACAATAAATGTCCTTAATTTAGATTTTTTATTAGCTTAGACTAGTGAGAGTGTGTATCATTTAAGTGTGGGAAATTTGGGAACATTGGTTGAGATAAAAGTGCATTTTTGAGTTTTCATTAAAATCTTGGAAGTTGGGTACATACTCATGTATTAAATGTTGAACCATATGCATTAATCTTTTTGTATATATTATGTTATTGAAAAAAATAATGAAGAAAAAAAATATAAAAATAAGGAAAGAAAAAAAAGACAAAAAAAAGAGAAAAAGAAAAGCAATAAAAAGGGGACAAAATGCCCCAAGAAAAGTAATCATAACAATGCATATGTATTGTAATTAAAAAAGAGAATGCATAAGTGTGTGAAAAAGTGAATAATGGGTAGTTAGGTTTGCATTTGAATTGTATAGGTTGTTATATGCGTTAGGTGAGAGTTTAAGTTAATCAAAGATTCAAATTTCAAGCTCACTTGACCATATGCATCCTTACCTTTACCGTAGTTAGGTTTGCATTTGAATTGTATAGGTTGTTATATGCGTTAGGTGAGAGTTTAAGTTAATCAAAGATTCAAATTTCAAGCTCACTTGACCATATGCATCCTTACCTTTACCCTAACCCCATTACAACCTTGTGGAAATTCTTCATGATAATTGTATCTATGCATTGAATAATTTTTTATTGTTAGATGAAAAACAAATCTTAGAAAGCATGATTAGAGGAGAATTGAGTGAATCAACCTTAAATACTTGAGCGACTAGAGCGTATACACATCCGGTGAGGGGTTTGATTGCTCGATTCTATGTCTCTACATGCGATTATTTCTTATCTTTCAAGTTTGTAAATTCTTTTCTAAGAACTCTAATCAATTGTTGGATTTGATTTTATTGTGATTGCTTTAGCCCTTATGTTCATATATGTATTCTTGGAAATTGATTTATTTTGACCAAGTAGTTGTATGCATTTAGATAAATGGCATGTAGGTAGTTTACATTGAGTAAATGTTGATATCCCTTTTTTTTGTCTTTCTTGAGTTTAGCATGAGGACATGCTATTGTTTAAGTATAGGAAGGTTGATAAACCCCGATTTTAGGATTTGGTGGAGAATTCATAAAGAAATGAGGATTTGGTGGAATTCATGGCCATGCGTACGCATACGCGTGAGTGGAGATTTTTCCAAGCCACGCGTACACGTGACATGGCACGTACACGTGACACTTGACAAGTGACTCACATAAATAAAACATGGCTGGTAATTTCTGAGCTCATTCAAGCCCAAATCCAACTCATTTCTGAAGTATTTGAGGCCAAATTCAAGAAGAAACAAGGGGAGAGCAATTAGTGTAGCTTAGGAACCATGTTTTAGGTTATTTTATAGAGAGAGAGAAGCTCCATCTTCTCTAGAATTTAGGGTAAATTTAGGTTAATCTCTCTTAGATTTAGGTTTTAATTCTTGCATTGATCTAGTTTCATTTATATTTCCATTCTCTATTGTCTTAATTCTCTTAGTTTCTCTTGTTAATCTCTCATTTGTGTCACTTTTAGTTTCATGAACCTTTGTTACTTTTAATTTCATTTAATGCAATTTGATGTTTTTATTGGTGTTTAATTGAGTTGTTATTGTTATTTTCTTGTATTTGGTAGCTTTAGATTTTATTATTCATGCAATTTATTATGCTTTTATTTTTATGCACACCAAGTATTTGATAAAATGCTTAACTTAGTTTTAGAGTAGATTTTGTAGCATTCTTGGCTTGGAAAGAGAAGCTTGGTAATCTTGAGTCATTAATACCCAACTTATATATGTTGGTGATCTAGAGTTATTAGTTAATCTTATTTCTATTGATGCTACTTCTGGGTTGGGATTAACTAGGTTTATTTGACTTTCTCTCAATATGGGGATAATGTAATAGTTTTAACTCTTAGTAATTATTGTGTTATGATTAATGACTAGGATAGAAAACATTGATTCTCAATTCTTGCCATGAATCCCTCTTTGGTGTATTCTATCTTTAGTTGTTTGCTTTAAATTTTTTGCCATTTAATTTATCGCTTCTTTATCCGCAAACCGCCTCCCTGAACCTCATAACCGATAATATGCACACCTCACTGCAATATCTTTGAGAGACGACCTGAGATCTAATACTCTCGGTTTTTATTGGTTTGAATTTGTGACAAACAAAATTAAATTGTTGCAGGTCAATTGTTGGTTTGAAACTATACTTGCAGCGAAGCGATTTTTTATTGAGAAGAAATTCTGAACCGACGTTTGGCGTGTATCAAGCTTCTTTTGATTATCTTCTGATTATACCTTAGGGTCATCCTTTGTTTTAGAACTTTCTCTTTGATCCGAGCTTGTTCTCGGACTTCTAGAAGGAGGTCGAGCTCTTCCTTTTGCGCTTGGGTATTAACCACTTCATTGTAGAATATAACCCTTGATGATTCTTCAAGGATCTCTATATGAATCATGGCTTCTACTCCGTAAGCATGTTGGAAAGGCGAATCCCCTATTGTGGAATGAGAAGTTGTCTGATATGCCCATAAGACTTAAGAAAGCTCATCTCCCCATGCTCCCTTTGCATCTTGTAGTTGACGCTTCAACCCAGCCAGTAAGACTTTGTTTGCGACTTCAGCTTTTCCATTGGCTTGAAGGTGTTCCACCGAGGTGCAACATGGAAGTGGCATGCTTCTGGCAAGGCGGGCATTTTTTGACAAACTCGGCCGCTTCTCTTTGCAAGGTCAGCCGAAAGAAGACGGCTCGGATCACCTTCTTAGCTAGTGATCAGGCTCCTAAGTGGTTCTCACATATGCCATTGTGTACTTCCTCTAAAACCTCCTTTGTACTAGAGGTCGGGACACATTTCAGGAGAGGTGTTGATACCCCTCTTTTGTATAAAACATTGTGGACCAAGGAATAATTTTGTGCTTCCCTTATGAGCCTTCAAGCCTCTTTTTCATCTTCAGAAATAATATCATACTTAAGATAATTGACTATAGGGGTCATCCATCGTAAATTTAGGTTGGATATGGCCATTATGTCCGAGTTGTCATCTCCCTTTGGTATTGATAGTACATGGAGAGTTTTCTGGATGAGGCTTCTATTATTGTCCCCTGGCTTGGTGCTGGCTAACTTGGAGAGGGCATCTACTTGGGCATTTGACTCCCGAGTTATGTGTCGGACCTCTTCTTCCGAGAACTGTGCTAGTTATTCCCGTACTTCATCTAAGAATTTCTTTATGTTGGGGTCTTTGGATTGATAAGTGTCATTAATTTGTGATGTTACCACTTGGAAATCACTAAACACTATCAACTTTGTGCCCCCACCTCTTTAGCCAGCTTTAAGCTAGCAAACGAGGCTTCATATTCCGCTTAGTTATTAAAAGCAGGAAACTCGAACCTTAACGAAAGTTCTATCTGAATTCCTTGCTCACTTTCCAGGATGACACCTGTGCCACTCCCGGCCTTATTAAATGATCCGTCTACGTATAAGCTCCAAGTTGTTGAGCTTTCCCAACTTTTAGTGTATTTAGCTACAAAGTCGGCCAGGTACTAAGATTTGATTGTTGTCCAAGCTTCATATTTCAAGTCGAACTCGGACAATTCCACCGCCCATTGTAGCATCCTTCCTACTAGATTTGTTTTTTGTAGAATTTTCTTCATGGGGTGATTAGTTTGGATCTTTATGGTGTGAGCCTGAAAGTAGAGTCGGAGACTTCGGAAAGTTATGATAAGAGCATACGTAAACTTTTTTATCTTTTGATAGTTTAATTCGGCTCCTTGTAAAGCTTTGCTGACAAAGTAGATAGGTTACTGTTTGTTTTGTCTTCTTTAATCAGGGCAAAAGCTATAGCTTGGCTTGTCACGACTAAGTAAAGGATGAGCTCTTCTCCTACAACAGTACAACAGGTCCGGTGAGTATGAGGGATTGGCCCAGAAATGCTTTGAAAATTTGAAAGGCTGGTTTGGATTCTGGGGTCCACTCAAATTGCTTCCCTTTCTGAGGATCAAATATAATGGTAGGGAGTTCAATGATGATCTTGCCAAAAATCTAGATAATGCTGCCAACCTTCCATTGAGTTGTTCGACTTCTTTGAGACAAGTCGGTTGCTTCATCTCTAGTATAGCTCTATAGTTATTTGGGTTTGCCTCTATGCCTCTTTGAGTTAGCATGAAACCTAAGAACTTCTTTAGCTCTACCGCAAATGTGCATTTTATGGGGTTTAATCTCATTTCATGCTTTCTTATTATGGAGAATACCTCGGAGAGGTCGGATAAGAGAGCTAAGTTATCTTTAGTTTTGAATAGCATGTCGTCCACATATACTTCCATGAGTTTTCCTAAGTGGGGGGAAACCACCTTGTTCATCAGTCACGGATATGTGACTCTGACATTCTTTAGTCCAAAACGTATTACTACATAACAATTCTTAGCATTAAGAGTGATGAAAGAGGTCTTTCTTGGTTCGGCTTATACATCGGGATTTGGTTATATCCTGAGTATGCATCCATAAAGGACAAGTACCGATAACTTGAGGCTGAGTCAACCAAAGCGTCGATGCTTGAGAGAGTGTATGGGTCCTTGGGACAAGCCTTGTTGAGGTCGATGTAGTTGATACACATCCTACACTTTCTATTTTACTACTTTATCAGAACCACGTTAGCTAGCCATAATGGATACTTGACCTCCCGTATGAATCTGGCTTCGAATAAGGCTTGTACTTGTTCTTCTACGTCCTGTGTCCTTTCGGGTCTATGTTTTTGACGCTTTTGCTAAATAGGTCTGGATCTCGGGTAGACAGCGAGCTTATGAGACATCAAGTCGGGATCTTTACTAGGCATGTCGGAGACTTCCCAAGTGAAGAGATCGGAGTTTCTTTGTAGGAGGTCGATGAGCTATGCTTTCAGTCCTCCTTCCAGGTTAGCCCCTATATTCATTGTCTTTTCAGGATGATCTTCGATTTACACTTCTTCCACCTTTCCTCTAGGTTGAGGGCGTAGCTCTTCCCAAGTTCGAACACCACCGAGTTCGATAGTGTTGACTCCTCCTGAGTTGCCTTTTAAATTAAGGCTTTCATTGTAACACTTTCATGCTAACTTTTGATCTCCCTTTATGGTGGTAATTCCTTCTGCAGTGGAAAACTTCATACACAAGTACGGTGTAGAGACAATTGCTGCAAGTCGGTTTAAAGTGGTCTGACCTATTAGGGCATTGTATGTTGACATGACTCGACCATAATATATTTGATGCTTAACATCCTTGACTTCGTGCCCTTTCCAAAGGTGGTGTATAGGAAGATAAACTCAAGAGGTTGGATTGGTGTGTCCCCCAGCCTGAAGAGGTTATCCGATTATGCCCTTAGATCCTTCTCTTCTAGTCCGAGTTTGTCAAAGGCGTGCTTAAACAATATATCTGCCGAACTGCCTTGATCCACTAGGGTTCTATGATGGTTTTCATTGGCAAGGATCATTGTTATCACCATTAGGTCATCATGGCCAGACGTTACCCCTTGAGAATCTTCTTTAGTGAACGAGATAGTTGGCAAGTCGGGAGTTTTGTTATCTTCTCCGACTTGGTACACCTCTTTGAGATGCCTCTTTCTTGATGATTTTGAGATTTCTCCTCCAGCAAATCCTCCATTTATCATATGTATGTGTTGTTCAGGAGTCTGCAGTGGGCATTCTTGCCGACCTCCGTCTTCATTTTGTTTCCTTTTTCTTTGGTCGCTCGATCTCTCTGACAATCATTGGTAGAATGTCCATATAGCTTGTGATAATTACAGTATTTTGTCTGACTTCCTGCCTTTTGTGTTTAATTGGGCGAGGAGGTGGAAGCTTCTCAGTGTGGCATATCTCTCTGTAAACATCTATAAGAGAGACTCAGAGTGGAGTATAATTATAATACCTTCGAGGTTTTTCAAGTTATACTCCTCTTTTCTCTTGGCTTCTTTCTCCTTTTCTCGAGGTGGATAAGGCAGGTTGGGCCTCGGGAGAGGCTCTCTTAGTTGGAAATTTTTCTCCATGTTGATACTTTTTTCTGCCCGTTCTTGTACTTCGTATAAGGAGGTCGGGTGTTGCTTGGATAGGATTGAGAGAACAACCATTCTTTAAGGCCATTAACTAATCTCATTATCACTACTTCAATAGGTAAGTTTTGTATTTCCAAACATGCTTTGTTGAACTTTTAGATATAATCTCAGAGTGTCTCTCCAACTTGTTGTTTAACCCCTAACAAACTTAGAACATACTTCACTTTGTCTTTCTGAATTGAGAACTGGGTAAGGAACTTTGTTGCCAGGTCATCAAAGCAAGTTATGAACCTAGGAGGTAAGTTATCAAAAAACTTCATCGCGGCTTTGGTTAGAGTTGTCGGGAAGGCTTTGCAACGAGTAGCATTAGAGGCGTCGGCTAAGATGGTGTCTCGGGTGGGTCGTTCCGTAACAGAGATCCATGTCGGGGGTTTTAAAATTTCTTGGTACCTTGGCCTGTATGATCTCTTAACAAACGGATCTTCACCTCTCAGAGGGCTTTCATCCCGATCTGCTCGATTACTTCGCCTTAGGAGATCAGCTTTTCTTCTAGCTCTTTTTGTTGTAGAAACTCCCTGGTGCACGAAATTGTGATCTCAATGGCGCCAACAACTTGGTGCGCACAATTGTAATATCACTCTTTTTCACAACTTCGCACAACTAACCAGCAAGTACACTGGGTCGTCCAAGTAATAAACCTTACGTGAGTAAGGGTCGATCCCACAGAGATTGTTGGTATGAAGTAAGCTATGGTCATCTTGTAAATCTCAATCAGGCGGATTCTAATGGTTATAATGGTTTTCGAATATAAAGATAAATAAAGCATAAAATAGAGATAGAGATACTTTTGTAATTCATTGGTGGGAATTTCAGATAAGCGCATGAAGATACTGTGTTCCTTCTGAATCTCTGCTTTCCTACTACTTTCATCCAATCATTCTTACTCCTTTCTATGGAAAGCTGTATGTAGGGCGTCACCATTGTCAATGGCTACTTCCCATCCTCTTAGTGAAAATGGACCAAATGCGCTATCACAGCACGGCTAATCATCTGTCGGTTCTCGATCATGTCGGAATAGTGTTATTGATTCTCCTAGTTAAGTATGTTGATTCTTGGACACAGCTACTTTTATGAGTCTTGGTCGTGGCCCTAAGCACTTTGTTTTCCAGTATTACCACCGGATACATAAATGCCACAAACACATGACTGGGTGAACCTTTTTAGATTGTGACTCAGCTTTGCTAAAGTCCCCAGTTAGAGGTGTCCAGAGCTTTTAAGCACACTCTTTTTGCTTTGGATCACGACTTTAACCACTCAGTCTCAAGCTTTTCACTTAGACCTTCATGACACAAGCACATGGTTAGGGACAGCTTGATTAGCCGCTTAGGCCTGGATTTTATTTTCTTGGGCCCTCCTATCCATTGATGCTCAAAGCCTTGGATCCTTTTTACCCTTGCCTTTTGGTTTTAAGGGCCATTGGCTTTTTCTGCTTGCTTTTTTTCCGCAAGCTTCTTCTTTTTCACTGCTTTTTCTTGCTTCAAGAATCAATTTCATGATTTTTTAGATTATCAATAACATTTCTCTTTGTTCATCATTCTTTCAAGAGCCAATAATTTTAACATTCATAAACAACAAGATAAAAAATATGCACTGTTTAAGCATTCATTTAGAAAACAAAAAGTATTGTCACCACATCAATATAATTAAACTAATTTCAAGGATGAATTCGAAACTCATGTACTTCTTGTTCTTTTGTATTAAAAACATTTTTCATTTAAGAAAGGTGAAGGATTCATGGAATTATTTATAGCCTTAAGACATAGGCATTAGACACTAATGATCATGTAATAAAGACACAAACATAGACAAACATGAAGCTCAAAAATCAAAAAATAGAGAGATAAGAATAAGGAAGTTAAGGAATGACTCCACCTTAGTGATGGTGGCACCTTCTTCTTGAAGGACCAATGGTGTCCTTGGGCTCCTTCCACACATATGTCCATGAGGACTTGGTCCAACCTTTGATCAAAGTTGACCCTTCTAGTGTAGGGGCGTGCGTCTTCTTGCATCATAGGCAAGATGAACGCCAACCTTACATTCTCCGGACTGAAATCTAAGCATTTCCCCCAAACCATTGTACGCCAATTCTTTGGGTTTGGGTTCATGCTTTGATTATGGTTCCTAGTGATCCATGCGTTTGCATAGAACTCTTGAACCGTTAAGATTCTGACTTGTTGAATGGGATTGGAGAGAACTTCCCATCCTCTTCTTCGGATCTCATGTTGGATCTCTGGATATTCGCCCTTTTTGAGCTTAAAAGGGACCTCAGGGATCACCTTTTTCTTGGCCACAACTTCATAGAAGTGGTCTTGATGGGCTTTTGAGATGAATCTCTCCATCTCCCATGACTCAGAGGTGGAAGAAATTGCCTTCCCTTTCCTCTTTCTTGAGGTTTCTCTGGCCTTAGGCGACATCAATGGTTATGGAAAAACAAAAAAAAAGCTATGCTTTTACCACACCAAACTTAGAATGTTGCTCGCCCTCGAGCAAAAGAAGAAAGAATAGAAGAAGAAGAAGATATGGAGGAGAGGGAGAGAGGTTTGGGTTTCGGCTAAGAGGGAGAAGAGAGGGTAGTATTGTGTGAAAATGAAGAATGATGGATGGGTTTATATAGTGGAGGGAGAGGGGTTAGGGTTCGGTTATTGGATTATGTGAAGAAGAGAGAAGTGGGGTAGGTGGGGATCCTGTGGGATCCACAGATCCTGAGGTGTCAAGGATTTCTCATCCCTGCACCTTTTGGGCGTGTAAAACGCCCTTTGTATGCAATCCTGGCGTTTAACGCCAGACTGCAGCATGTTTCTGGCGTTAAATGCCCAAATGTAGCCTGTTTCTAGCATTTAACGCCAGCCTGATGCTTGTTTCTGGCGTTAAATGCCAGCTTGGTGCTTGTTTCTGGCGTTAAACGCCAGACAGATGCTTGTTTCTGGCGTTTAAACACCAAACAGCTCTTCCTCCAGGGTGTGCTTTTTCTTCTGCTGTTTTTGATTCTATTTTTAATTTTTACAATTGTTTTGTGACTCTACATGATCATAAACCTAATAAAACATAAAAAAACAATAGAAATATAGATAAATAAAAATTGGGTTGCCTCCCAATAAGCGCTTCTTTAATGTTAATAGCTTGACAATGAGCTCTCATGGAGCTTCACAGATGTTCAGAGCATTGTTGGGACCTCCCAACATAGAGTTTCAATGTGGGGGTTCAACACCAAACTTAGAGTTTGGTTGTGGCCTCCCAACACCAAACTTAGAGTTTGATTGTGGGGGCTTTGTTTGACTCTATATTGAGAGAAGCTTTTCATGCTTCCTCTCTATGGTTGCAGAGGAAGATCCTTGAGCTTTAAACACAAGGTAGTCCCCATTCAATTGAAGGACTAGCTCTCCTCTGTCAACATCAATCACAGCTCCCTCTGTGGCTAGGAAGGGTCTTCCAAGGATGATGCATTCATCCTCATCCTTCCTAGTGTCTAGGATTATGAAATCAGCAGGGATGTAAAGGCCTTTAACCTTCACTAACACGTCCTCTACCAATCCATAAGCTTGTTTTATTGACTTGTCTGCCATCTCTAATGAGATTCTTACAGCTTGTACCTCAAAGATCCCCAGTTTTTCCATTACAGAGAGTGGCATAAGATTTATACTTGACCCCAGGTTACACAGAGCCTTCTCAAAGGTCATGGTGCCTATGGTATAGAGTATTAAGAATTTACCAGGATCTTGTTTCTTTTGAGGTAGAGTTTGCTGAACCCATGTATTTAGTTCACTAAAGAGAAAGGGAGGTTCACCTTCCCTAGTCTCATTACCAAACAACTTGGCATTCAGCTTCATGATGGCTAATAAACCACTATTTTGTGATTCATATTATGTTTAATTGTGTGGTTTTATCAGGTCTTCACCCAATTTTTCATATGATTTGCATGTATTTATAATCCCTTCCTAAAAATATTCTATGATTGAAAACTTGCTTCCTAAAGACCTTTTAGTTGTATATTTTTATTTTCCTTCGTACTATTCGATGCCGTGATCTGTGTGTTAAGTGTTTCAAGCTTCATAGGGCAAGGATGGCATAAGGAATGAAGAGGAAGCGTGCAAAAATGGAAGGAACACAAGGAATTGAGGAGATGACCAGCGAGAAGTCATACGGTCGCATGGCTCACGCGACTGCGCGAAATGGAAGAAATCAGAGTGACGCGCTCGCGTGCCTGACGCGGCCGCGCAGATTGGAAGCTGCAAACGACGTGAATGCGTGGACGACGCGCACGCATGGTACAAAAAACGCTGAGTGACGCGATCGCGTGGACAACGCGGCCGCGTGACGTGCGCGATCTGCAGAATTACAAAAGTTGCTGGCAGAGATTCTGGGCCACATTTCAACCCAGTTTTCGGCCCAGAAACACAGATTAGAGATAGGGAACACGCAGAGACGGAGACACAATTCATTCGACACAATTTCAAGTTTTTAGATCTGAATTTACTCCTCCCCTAGGTTTCTCACTTGAACTTTCATAAATTAGGATTTTGAAGAATTTTGGCTTTAGCTTTTAAGAAGAGTCTACCTTCGGTACTGGTCATCATAGTTTGTTATTTACTTTTCATTTACTCTTCCATATTCTTAATTTGTCCAGAGTTGACATTGGATTATTTTTCATAGTTTATTAATACAAGACTATTTCTACTTTTAATTAATCTCTTTCATTATTATTTATTATGTATTCTCTTATTTCTCCCATTGATTTTGTGAAGTCTACAATTACGATTATGGAGTAGTCCCCCAACTTGATTGGGAGATGATTAAAAGGAGAACTTTGAGTTAGAATACTCAAGAGTTCAATTGTAATTGGTTCATTGTTGGTTGGCTTGTTAGTCACTAACTCTAATCCTGCCCAAGGGAGAGGATTAGGACTTGTGAATAGAAGTTGACTTTTAATTTGACTTTCCTTCATTCGTTGAGGGTTAACTAAATGTAAACAATGACTAATTATTAATTGCTCTTAATAAAATTCTAACAAGGATAGAACTTTCAATTAATCTTCTCCCGGTCAAGATTTTATTTAAATTTTATAAATTCTCTAATTTGATTTTTTGTTCATCAAATTCAAAACCCCTTTTGAAAACCTCTGATTGATAAAATAGCACATCTTCCTGCAACTCGTTAGGAGACGACCTGGGACTCATACTCCCAGTATTTTATTTCTAAAATTTGTGACAACCTTTTTCTAAATTGATGAGTGGATTTTTGCCGGTTAAAAACTGTACTCGCAACGCCATTTTTCTAATTAATTCTTAATCTGCCAATTTCCGCTCACGTCAATTTTTGGCGCCGTTGCAGGGGAGTTGCAATAGTGTGCTAATTTATTGATTGGAATTTATTTAATTGCATTTTTCTTTTTATTTTTGTTACTATGAGCTGCACGTTTCTTTCGTTAAATGACACGTTCACTTCCTGATCCAAGCTTGCCAGTATTTGACCCTGAGATTGAAAGAACTATTTCACGTATAAGGCAAGCTCGACGTCAGTTAGTCCTCTCCGAGGACGAATCTGAAACATCATCTAAGAAAGAAACCAGCTCCCTTTCTACTGATCCAGTTGCTTTACGTGCAGGTGACATGGCAGCACCTAGGAGAGTCACTATCTAGGAGGCTGGAGCCCCTGATTTTACACTACAGTCATTTCGGGCACACCCCCCAGTGGTGGCTGTGGATTTTGAAATAAAGACTGCACTACTCAACTTGATGCCCAAGTTTCATGGCTTACTTGCTCAAGAGCCTATCAAGCACCTTAGGGATTTTTAGATTGCTTATTCAACTGTTAAGCGTGATGGTACTGACGAAATTTCTATTCTGTTAAAAGCTTTCCCATTCTCTTTTAAGGGGAAGGCAAGAGAGTGGTACTACACTCAACCCGAAGCAACTGTTTCTAACTGGGATATGCTTAGAAGAGAATTTTTAGAAAAATTCTTTCCAGCTGAGGTTACTGATAAACTGAGGAAAGACATGTCCATGATCGTTCAGGACGAATCTGAGACTCTCTATGAATATTTGGAGCGCTTCAATAATCTTCTGGAAGTATGTCCCCACCATATGATTGATAAGATGGTGTTGCTCGGCTACTTTACACAAGGCATGAAATCTCAAGATAAGACGACATTGGAAAGTGCTAGCAATGGGTCTATGAAAAAGTACAAGACCACGGAAGAGGCATGGCAGTTGATCAGCGACTTAGCTAAATCTACTAGAAATCACAGGCAGAAACAAGGTCGGTCAAGAGCTGTTGCAGAGGTATCCTCTAGCAAAGAGACTGCTGTTATAACTCAGAGCTTATGTGAAATGACTAACTTACTGAAGCAGATGCAACTAAGTCAACAACAAGCTCAGCAAGTTCAGCCTTCTCCACCACAGCACAACCAACATTTGGTTCCACAAAGAATATGCAGGATCTGTGCAGATTACAGTCATTATACTGATGAGTGTCCACAACTCCAATAGGAAGACCACACTGTGGCAGCCACTCATAACTTCTATGACCGCCCCAATCATGGTTGTCAAACTCGCGAGTTAACTCAGCCAGAGCCCACCACCACGCCGTTTGCCTCCCCTCCCTTGTTCTGCCCTCGTCAGCCTTGTTCAGTTGTTCTTCGCTGAATCACTTCCGATCTGCTTCAAGTCTGTCGATCTCCAAGGTAAATTTGTTAAACTAATTCAATTATTCAAATGCTAACAATTTTGGTATCAATTATTCAATTCTGCAAACTTATTAAGTCCCTGATCTGTGTTTGATCTGTTGAAAAAAAAATTAATGCCATAATGTGTGAAAAAAAACTGATGCTGCTTGCCTGCTTCTGTGCTTCATGCTTCATGCTTCAATCATGGTTAAAATGTGTGGATAGTGCTGCTGTGATATATTTTTTTCTTTTGTTTTCTGCTTCTGTTATGTACTTATGTAGTTATGTTTAGTTTACTGAAACTTTGAAGCCTGAATTGAAAGTCTAAAATATCTTAATTGAAACTCTGAAGTCTGAATTGAAACTCTGAAGTCTGAATTGTTAGTGACTTAGTGTTACTGTGTTAGTTTAATTGAAACTCTGAAGTCTGAATTGTTAGTTTAAATGAAAATGTATCTGTTGTGTGATAAAGTGAGTATTGGAGTGATGATTAAGTCTTCTGATGCTGAAAATTTTTCATCTTTTGAACATTATTGTTGTAACTTGTAAGTGTAGGCTGTGTAGCTGAAACTAGTATTAGTTATGAATTTAGTTAGTGGATAATCTGAATCTGAATTTAGTTAGTGGATAATCTGAATCTGAATTTGTTGTTTGGGTTGTTGATTTTTAGGGATAAAAATACAAAATGTCTGAGAATGCTGGTTCAGGGACAGGGTCTTCGCTTCCTAGTATTCCTAGAAGATGAACATGTGAATGATGATGATGATTTTGTTGGCCGTGTTGAACCTGAGCCTGAAAGAAATGATGTTTCTGATGAAGATGGTGAAGATGATGATGTTGATGCCATGGAAGATGAAGATATTGGAGGATTTGAGTTTTAGAGTTTATTAGAAATTTAATTGTTGCTTTGTTGGTTTCTTTTGTGTTTTGGTTGTGTCTTATGAACCTTTGATTGTGTAATTGTGTGTTTTATGTTGAACTAGATAGATACTTGTGAAGGATTTAAATGTGTGATCCAAAGTACTTGTTGACTTGTTGTAACTTGTAATTGTAGTATTATGTTAATTTATTATGTGTTTTGATGTTGAAATTGTTAGGTTTGATTGTCTATATCTGAGTAAATATATATATTATACATGCTATATATATTTTTTTATAAAAAATGTATAACAGGTAAACTCGTACGAGTCTACGAGTCGAGTCTACGAGTCGAGTCTAGGTCAGCTCCACGAGTTTACCTAGACTCGCGAGTTTGACAACCTTGGCCCCAATCAAGGGTATAATCAAGGTGGCAGCTACAACCATGGATGGCAGGATAACCCCAACCAAGGTTAGAGGGACAATCATAACAGAAGAGGCAGAGATAACAATGGAAACCAGAGGTGGAATAACAATAACAACATCATGCAGCAGAATCAGAATCAGGCCTACAGAGGACCTCATCTAAGGCAGCCTCAAGCATCTCAGCAGACCCCTCAGATCACTTATCCCTCTTTATCTCATAATAATGAGTTACTACAATCTATTGATCAGAGACAGCAGGCCATGGAAAACAACCTTACTTCTACTCTAAATGGTCTGAACTCTACATTGAAAGCCCTTGTCTCACATATTGGATCACTGAATAACTCTAACAACTAGTCTTCAAGCTCCGGTGGACTCCCTTCTCAACCATTACCCAACCCCAAAGGTGGCATCAATGCCATTACCCTGAGATCTGGAACCACACTGCAAGAGAGGAATCCAGAGGAATTGAGCCCGCCAGAACATGCCCCAGCTGCAAACACGACTGAGGTAGAGGATGTTGAAAAAGAAGATGAAGCACAAGATATGGCTGAAGCAAAAGCAGCCCAACCAAGGAATGTAGAACCCCAGCAAGATGAAGCTATAAAGGACGCCACTTCTATTGCATTTCCACACCTTGCTAAGAAGCCCAGAAAGTAGTTGGAACTTGATCCCAAAATGGTAGAGATCTTCAAAAAAGTTGAGGTAACTGTTCTCCTTTTTGATGTTATTCAACAAGTGCCTAAATATGCAAAGTTTCTAAAAGAGTTGTGCATACATAAAGATAAAATTAATGAATTAGAAACTATTCCTTTAGGTAGTTTTATATCTGCTTTAATGGGAAATATACCTGAAAAATGTAGTGACCCAGGCCCATGCATGGTTAACTGTACCATTGGAGGTGTGATATTTTCTGACTGTATGTGTGATTTAGGAGCATGCGTGAGTATTATGCCCTTGTCTATATATAATGCTTTAAGGCTCCCTCCCTTAAAAAGGTCGGCAGCTCATTTTGTGTTAGCAGATAAAAGCATTATCACAGTGGTTGGAATTACTGAAGATGTATTAGTGAGCATTAAGGGGCTCACGTTTCCCATTGATTTTTATATCCTGGAGATGCCCCAAAATGACTCAGGGAGACCTTCGTCAATCCTTCTTGGTAGACCATTTTTGAAGACTTCAAAATTCAAGCTGGATGCCTTTTCGGAAACCTATTCCTTTGAGGTAAATAGCAGAACAGTGAGCTTCAATCTAGATAAAGCTATGAAGCATTCCCCAGAAGATCACTCCATATTCTAATGTGACATCATTGATGAAATTATAGCTATAACCCACCAGGAAGAAATAGAAGAGAGTCACATGGAGCAAGATCCAAGTGTGGGGACACCCTCTGAACATACTGAAGATTCATCACCATTTTCGTCAGCCTCAGAGAATCCAGAACCAAACCATGAGCGGAAAATAGAATTAAAGCCCCTTCTTCCACACCTCAAGTATGCATACCTTGAGGACAAGCAGAAGTTTCCAGTTATCATTGCAAGAGAGCTCACTTCCCAACAAGAAGAACAACTGCTTAGTGTATTGAGGACGCATAAGAAAGCAATTGGATGGAGCCTGCGGATATAGTAGGCATCAGCCCTCAAGTTTGTGAACATAGAATATTCTTAGAAGAAGGAGCAAAGCCTGTCCGTCAACCTCAGAGAAGGTTGAACCCCACCATCTTAGAAGTTGTCAAGAAGGAAGTAACCAGACTACTTGAGGTAGATATCATTTACCCCATTTCTGATAGCGAATGGGTCAGCCCAGTACAAGTGGTGCCCAAGAAGTCTGGAGTCACAACAATAAGGAATGAGCAAGGAGAACTTCTGACAACCAGAGTGCAGAACGCATGGAGAATCTGCATTGACTACAGGCGTCTCAACCAAGCCACTCGCAAGGATCATTATCCCTTGCCATTCATTAATCAGATGCTTGATTGCTTGTCAGGTAAATCTCACTATTGCTTTCTAGATGGTTACACAGGTTATTTTCAAGTCCATATAGCTCCTGAAGATCAGGAAAAGACTACCTTTACATGTCCTTTTGGGACTTATACTTATAAAAGAATGCCCTTTGGCTTGTGCAATGCACCAGCTACTTTCCAGAGGTGTATGATGAGTCTTTTCTTTGATCTTATTGAGACTTGTATGGAAGTTTTTATGGATGACTTTAGCGTTTATGGTGATTCATTTAACCTTTGCTTGGATAGTTTGTCTAAAGTATTGAACAGGTGTATTAGTTCAAACCTTGTTTTAAATTTTGAAAAATGTCATTTTATGGTAAAACAAGGTATTATTCTAGGACATGTAGTTTCTGATACTGGTATCTCTGTAGACCCAGCAAAGGTGGATGTTATTTCTAGTTTACCTTACCCCTCCTCTGTGAGGGCAGTCCGTTCGTTCCTTGGCCATGCAGGTTTTTACAGGAGATTCATTAAGGACTTCAGTAAGGTAGCACTACCCTTGTCCAGACTACTGCAGAAAGATATTGACCTTGAGTTCAGTGAGGATTGCAAACAAGCATTTGATAAGCTAAAGACCACCTCGACTCAAGTTCCGAGTGTGAGGGGACCAGACTGGAGTCAACCATTTGAAATCATGTGTGACGCCTCCAATCATGCAGAAGGAGCAGCACTGGCTCAACATGAAGGTAGCAACCCTTTTGTAATTGCTTATGCATCTAAGACTTTAGATGCTGCTCAATCTAATTACACTACTACTGAAAAAGAGCTTCTAGCTATTGTTTTTGCTCTGGATAAATTCTGAGCCTATTTACTTGGTACTAAGGTAGTAGTGTACTCAAATCATGCAGCTCTAAAATATTTATTAGCTAAAAGGAGTCTAAACCAAGGCTAATACATTGGATGCTACTGCTGCAAGAATTTGATCTGAAAATTAAAGATAGGAGTGGTAACTAAAATTTAGTGGCTGACCACTTGAGTCGCCTTGAGCACATTAAAGATGACTCCATTCCTATCAATGATAATTTCCCATTTGATAGCTTACAGGCAGTATCTGATGTAGCCCCTTAGTATGCACCTGTAGCTAATTATCTAGTTAGCCATACTTTCCCTCCCAATTTTACTAAGCATAAGAGAGACAAGCTGAAAAGCGAGTCCAAATACTATGTTTGGGATGACCCATATCTATGGAGGTGTGGTGCTGACCAGGTAATTAGAAGGTGTGTACCTCAATAAGAATTCTAGTCCATTTTAGAGGCCTACCACTCATCTGAGAGTGGAGGACATTTTGGCCCTCAACGAACTGCTAGAAAAGTTTTAGACTGTGGATTCTGGTGGCCTACTCTTTTTAAAGATGCTGCTAATCTTTGTAAATCTTGTCCTCCATGCCAAAGGTTTGGTAATATATCCCAGATGGATGAAATGCCTCAGAAAATTATGCTCTTCTGTGAAATTTTTTATGTTTGGGGCATTGACTTCATGGGTCCATTTCCAAATTTTAATGGCCACCTTTATATACTATTAGCTGTAGATTATGTTTCTAAATGGGTGGAAGCGATTCCTACCCGTACTAATGATGCTAACACCGTTGTTTCCTTTGTTAGAAACCATATTATTTGTCGCTTTGGATCACCACGAGCAATCGTGAGTGATCAAGGCACTCACTTTTGCAACAGGAGACTAATAGGTTTACTAAAGAGGCATGGGATCATTCATAAAGTATCAACAGCCTATCATCCTCAGATTAATGGGCAAGCAGAGGTGTCTAACAGAGAAATAAAGCGCATACTACAAAAGGTAGTCAAGCCTCATAGAAAGGACTGGAGCACCAGGCTCCAAGACGCGCTTTGGCATATCGGACAGCATACAAGACACCGATTGGGATGAGTCCTTTCCACTTGGTTTATGGAAAGGCCTGTCATCTCCCAGTTGAGTTAAAGCACAAAGCCTTCTGGGCGGTAAAGGAATGCAACATGGACTATGAGAGAGCCGGAGCTGAACGGAAGTTGCAACTACAAGAATTAGAGAGCCTTTGCCTTGAAGCTTATGAAAACTCCAGGCTGTATAAAGAGAAGGTGAATGCTGTGCATGACAAGAGCATTAAGAGAAGAGAATTCCAACCAGGGGACATAGTCCTACTTTACAACTCCAGAATGTGACTCATGCCAGGCAAGCTGAGATCCAGATGGGATGGTCCGTATCGAGTAGAGCGGGTGGAACCATACGGAGTCTTTCACTTGAGCCATCCTTCAAGCTCTGAACTTATCAAGGTCAATGGACATCACTTGAAGTTATTCCATGGTGAAAAGATGGCGAAAAACCAGGAACTAGAGATCTTCTTCTTGGAAGATCCGCCCACAGCAAAAGACTGAGCTAGTGGAGCATCCAACTTAAGGACGTTAAAGCAAAGTGCTGGGTGGGAGACAACCCACCATGGTATGATCGTTCCTTCCTCTCTCCTTATCCTCCCTTATCAATAACTCTTCTCAGTACTAATGCCTATCTTTTGCATCTCATCCACACACTGCATATTGCATATTTCTAGTTAAAAAAAAAAGAGAGCACACGACGCGACAGCGTTGATGACGCGTCCGTGTCATAGGTGCCTTAGACACGAGAGGAAAAGAAACAGAGAGTCACGCAAAAGTGTGGCTGGAGGCGTGCCTGTGGCACAAATTGTCCCACGCGACCACGCTCGCTCACGCGTCCACGTCATGTGGGAAAAAGGTCTCCCACGCGTCTTGTCACCCACGCGAACGCGTGCCCTATAAATCGACGTAAAAAGGGTGTATGGCCGAGAGTTGAGCTGGACTTGGGCTGGACTCGTGCTAAAAGCACAAGCCCTGCCACGCAAACGCGTGCCCTATGCATCTGTGCCATTTTATTAATCTGGCCATCCACGCGATCACGTCTACCACGCGATCGCGTCACCCTAAAATTTGGCAAAATATTATTTAAACAGAGAGTTGTGCGAGCGTGAAGTTTCCCTCGCGCCATTAGCGTAAATCATGTCACGCGTCCGCGTCATTTCATCTACGGGCTTTCCACGTGACCGCGTGCCCCACGCGTCCGCGTCGCTTGCGCCGTCCAACTCATTCAAATCTTCCAGATTATCTTTTCTTTTCTCATCCTATTCCTATTTTATTTTTCCCCCTTCCTTCTTCCTCCCTTCTTTCTCTCTTCTACCCCCTCTTTCCTACCACCATTATCAAGGTTTTTCTTCTCTTCTCCCCTTCCTACTTTTTCATTCTTCTTTTTATTTCCATGTTTTCTTTTTTTTTCTTTCTCTTCTACTTTCCCTATCTATGTTTCTTTTCTTCTTCCTTCTATTGGTGTTGGAAATTTATTTAGGTCATTATTCTTATATGTTGCTTTTAAATTGTTTAGGACTTGTTTAACAATTATATATTATTTTTATAGGGTTACTTGCATGTTCAAAATTAATTTTTTCATACCTTATTTAACATGCATGCTATGTGTTTGTGAAAACGCCCATATGGCATTTTGCACTATTTTTGGATTTCTTTCAATCTACTACTATAAATGCTTGCTTTTTACAACACCTTTTTTTATATTTTATTAATTAAATATAATTGTTATTACAAGCATATTGTTAGTTGAAAAAACTTGGTATTCTAACTTGGACATGGAATGATTGATCTATACTACTCATGCCCTTTCCGACATGCTAATAAACACCTGGCAATTGACTGTCATCACATGAACTTGCTTTATTTCCATTGTTGATTTCCCACATATAGTCATGACCATGTGTTCACATCATTATCCTTTCCTGTGCATTGATTACCACCTTTTCCATTCTTTTCCTTGCTATAACCCTTGAAATATTCATGTCTTTACTCGTTTCCTTTCAGGATTGCCACCAAGAAAGGCAAGGAGAAAGCTACCCCCAAATCCACAGCAAGAAAAGGAACAAAAAGAGCATTAGTGGTAGAGCCTTCTTTAACTGCAGTTAAGCCCTCAACAAAAAGAATTAAACAGATTATCAAGGTTGATGAAAAGGAGAAAGCCTTCCCAACAAAGGACACTACACGATTTCCCAATCGTTACTGTGAGCAGATGTTCCCCATTCTGGCAGCTCAGAATTACAACAACGAACACCTTCTTATCCTTCCGCCTCATATTGCCAACTTTGTTGAGCCACAAATTGCACAAAGACATTGGGGATTCCTACAGAGATAGCCACGACAGGTTAACTGGTGGACGAAATTGTGATTTCTATCTTTTGAGCTTTAGCATATATTTACTCTTAGGGCACTGTTTATTCTCACAACTCCGTTCAACTAACCAGCAAGTGTACTGGGTCGTCCAAGTAATAAACCTTACGTGAGTAAGGGTCGAATCCACAGAGATTGTTGGTATGAAGCAAGCTATGGTCACCTTGTAAATCTCAGTTAGGGAGATTAAAGGGTAATTGTGATTATTGGAATAAAGAAATAAAAAGGAATAATAAAAGGGATAGAACACTTATGCAGATTCATTGGTAGGAATTTCAGATAAGCGGATGGAGATGCTGTAGAGCCCAAGGACGCCTGCTCTCCTACTGCTTCTATTCAATCCTTCTTACTCCTTTCCATGGCAAGCTTTGTTTAGGGGTTCACCATCAACTGTGGCTACTTTCTTCCTCTCGGGGAAATATCCTATGCGGCTGTCACTCGCATAGCTAACCAGTCTGGAGGCATCACCCATGGCTGAAGGCTACATCCCATCCTCGCAGTGAAAACTAATGCTCACGCACTCTGTCACAGTACGGCTAATCACCGGTTGGTTCCCTCCCCTACTGGAATAGAATCCCTCTTTTGCGTCTGTCACTAACGCCCAGCAGGTTACAGGTTTGAAGCACGTCACAGTCATTCATTAACGGAATCCTACTCGGAATACCACAGACAAGGTGAGACTTTCCGGACCCTCATAAATGCCGCCATCTATCTAGCTTATACCACAAAGATTCTGTTGGGGAATCTAAGAGATAGACATTCAAGCTCTGCTTCATGTAGAACGGAAGTGGTTGTCAATCACACGCGTTCATAAGTGAGAATGATAATAAGGGTAATCTGACTCATAACATTCATCATGTTCTTGGGTATCACTTTCATCATTATATTCATCATGTTCTTGGGTACGAATGAATATCTTGGAATAAGAATAAGAGAGATTTGAATAAAAGAAAATGGAATTGCATTAATACTTGAGGTACAGCAGAGCTCCACACCCTTAATCTATGGTGTGCAGAAACTCCACCGTTGAAAATACATAAGTAAAAGGTTCAGGCATGGCCGAATGGCCAGCCTCCCTAAACGTGATCAATGATCTCCTAAGATGAATAATAAAACAAAACTGAGACCAAAGATGAAACATACAATAGATAAATGTCCTATATATACTAGACTAGCTACTAGGGTTTACATGAGTAAGTAATTGATGCATAAATCCACTTCCGGGGCCCACTTGGTGTATGCTTGGGCTCAGCTTGATCATTCCACGAGCTAAGGCATTTCTTGGCGTCAAACTCCAGGTTATGACGTCTTTTGGGCGTTCAACTCCGGATCATGACGTTTTTCTGGCGTTTAACTCCAGA
>NC_029775.3:32201698-32201845 GCF_000817695.3 Arachis duranensis
GCGTTTAACGCCAAGTTACGTCGTCATTCTTCGAATAAAGTATGGACTATTATATATTGCTGGAAAGCCCTGGATGCCTACGTTCCAACGCCGTTGAGAGCGCGCCAATTGGAGTTCTGTAGCTCCAGAAAATCCATTTCGAGTGCA
>NC_029775.3:32209610-32212993 GCF_000817695.3 Arachis duranensis
TTGGGCTGAGCTTGATCTATCCACGAGCTGAGGCTTTTCTTGGAGTTGAACTCCATGTTATGATGTGTTTTGGGCGTTCAACTCCGGATTATGACGTTTTTCTGGCGTTTAACTCCAGACAGCAGCATGAACTTGCGTTTAACGCCAAGTTACGTCGTCATTCTTCGAATAAAGTATGGACTATTATATATTGCTGGAAAGCCCTGGATGTCTACTTTCCAATGCCGTTGAGAGCGCGCCAATTGGAGTTCTGTAGCTCCAGAAAATCCATTTCGAGTGTAGGGAGGTCAGATTCCAACAGCATCAGCAGTCCTTTTGTCAGCCTTTTTCAGAGTTTTGCTCAAATCCCTCAATTTCAGTCAGAATTTACCTGAAATCAAAGAAAAACACACAAACTCATAGTAAAGTCCAGAAATGTGAATTTAACATAAAAACTAATGAAAACATCCCTAAAAGTAGCTCAAACTTACTAAAAACTATATAAAAACAATGCCAAAAAGCGTATAAATTATCCGCTCATCATTAACCTTTCTGGGGTAGTTGAGTTCTACTCCAATTTCCACCTGCCGACCCTGCAGTCTGTTTATGTTCGTCAGAAGTAAGTCCCTATTACAGAAGAGGCCATTCAATGAGCCCTAGATCTTCCCCCTGCTCCAGAAGGATTGGACGCATTTTAAGAAGCCGCACTCAAGCGCCAGGCGTACAAATTTGACTGGGATGCTGTTCTCAGAGTTATCGCTGATCGGGAGAAAACTTGTCTCTCAACAAATTCCCATTCGGCAAGTGTACCGAATTTGTCGTCAAGTAAAAACTTACAATAGAGTGAGGTCGAATCCCACAGGGATTGATTGATCAAGCAACTTTAATTAGAGGAGTGTTCTAGTTGAGCGAATCCATGAATACAGTTGATAATTGCAGAAATTAAAATGGCGTGAAAGTAAATGAATGAAAGTAAATTGCAGAATTGTAAATGGGAATGGGGAATTTCTCATAAAAGTAAATTGCAGAAATTAAAGAGAATGGGTAAGATCAGAAATAGGGAATTTATTGGGCTTAGGAGATGTTGCATTCTCTGGATCAAATTCATTTTCATCTCTTCCTCAATCAACGCACTCATTGATCTCCTTGGCAATCTTAAGTGATTGAACCACAATTTCTTGCAATTCAATCTCTCAAATCTTGATCAATAGCCAATTCCTTGGTCAATTGCTCATGAGAAGAGATGAAGTGTGGTCACTGATTATACCACATGCACTTCCCAAATCAAGTGTTTAGAGGGTTATAGCCACATACCCATCCACACTCAATTTGGTCCAGCATGAGAAAGCATTTCTAGCTAATCTCTTCATTCCTCTTTCAAGGATCCGAAGAGATCCATGTTTGAATAGCTTCTTTTCCAAGATAACTATCCAATTGGATGAAGATCGAAAGCTTTCAAGTAAAATCAAAAGGAAAGATAGAAGAAGAACAAGAAAACTAGTATTGATCCATCAAAATACAACAGAGCTCCCTAACCCAATGAAAGGGGTTTAGTTGTTTATAGCTCTAGAAATCAAAATCAAAGATGGAGAATACATGATAAAGCTAGAAGTGCCAAGAAAGTAAAAACAAAGAGTAGTTCTCTTTCCTAGCTCCTCCCCAAAAACTCTTCTCTATTTTAAAACTACTCCTATATATACTACTCTTCTCAGCTTCTAGTTAGCTCTTCAAGTATTGGGCCTCTGGATCTGTGAGCTTGAAGCAGTTCCTTTCTTCAATTGGGCTTGGCTTACTTGCAGAGAGAAAGTGTGAAGTGGGCAGAGACTTTAGCTCAAGACGTTAGGGGTGTTTAACATTTAATGAAAATACAAGTTCGAGAACGTTAGTGACACTTAACATTGTCACTAACGTTGTCATGCACCCCTTTGCCTCACGTTAAAGACCACGTTAACTGGGTTAACGTGGCTTTTTAGCTTCCACGTTAACCAAGTTAACGGGGAAGTTAACGTGGCTCTTGGGGGTTGTGTGGTTGCTTCAACGTTAGTGACAATGTTGAGTGTCACTAACGTTGTCGACAACTCTTCATCTCTTATGTTAGCTCCCACGTTAACCAAGTTAACGTGGGAGTTAACGTGGCTCTTTGCAACTTAGACCAACGTTAGTGACAATGTTGAGTGTCACTAACGTTGGCTTCTCTTCCCCCTTTAACGTTAGAGGCCACGTTAACTAGGTTAACGTGGCTTCTAACGTGGCCATTTGTGAGCAATTGCCAAAGTTAGTGACAATGTTAAGTGTCACTAACGTTGGCTCAACTTCTCTTCTCTATGTTAGAGTTCACGTTAACTTAGTTAACGTGACTCCTTAACGTGGCATTGATGGCTTTTGAGTGTTATTGGCAATCACTTTTCTCCTTAGCCTTGCAAGTTACTCCCATTCTTTGCTTCCTTTGTCCTGAAATCAAGCAATAAAGTGCATCAAAGTTCTAATCCAAGTCATGGGGGATGCAATATCAATTTTGTCATTAAAATCATGTAAAATGCATAATCCAAGTCATGGGGGATGCAATATCAATTTTGTCATTAAAATCATGCAAAATCCTCATGAAATAATGTAAATGCACAATGTATGCTTGAATCAAGGTCTGAGTGAATATTTGCCCAAAACTAACTTATTTCCTAAGAAAATGCATGAAATTACCTAAAAACCGTAAAGAAAAGGTCAGTGAAACTGGCCAAAATGCCCTGGCATCACAACACCAAACTTAAAGCTTGCTTGTCCCTAAGCAAGTACTGGAACAAGAGAATGATGAATGGAATCCCCAGAGAAATGAGTCATTCTTGTGGAAGTTATATTACTGATTTTATGGTGGTTTCATGCATAGCAACTTAGGTTCATTCCACTACTGGCTTTCAGACCTTTATCATCTCCTAAAATACTCACTTTGTTATATCCCATGAGACCTTTATTTATTGATCCTTTTATTGTTATTTCAAAGGCTTATTTGTGTTTTTAGGCTAAGTGTTTTGTAAGGGGGCAACTCTTTAGGATAAGCTTTCAGCCAACACTCCCGAACCAGTTGGTTCAAGGTGCTAGGTGTTGAAGCACCCCTAAGGACTTACTTGCTCAAGTCTCTCCCCCATACATACACACCACAGGCATATAGTTTATTTATTTTCTTTCCTTTAGACCTTGGTGTCCAACACCTCTTTGGGTTACTAAATGCTCTGTGGTGAGAGTTACTCTTGATAGTGGATTTTCAGCAGATAATCCCGGGTTAGTTAAACCAAGTTACCAGGTGATGAAGCACCCCAAAGAGCTTATTCATCCAAGTAGATCCCTCACACAAGAGCACTACAGACATATGTCTTAGGGTACACCATTGGTGCCTAGCCTTATTGCTTACT
>NC_029775.3:32213130-32219964 GCF_000817695.3 Arachis duranensis
ATTCAGGATAGATAGTTGTCATCCTAACCTTGTGGTTGAACCAACTTAGCTAACTTATGACTACCCCCAAAGATTCATGAATGCACTTCCAGATTATGAACTCCTTTCTGGTCTTTTGTAAACATAGACATTCTCTTCTTCATACACATAGACAAGCTTACAAGTAAATAAGGGAAAGAAGCAGTGACACTTAAACCAGAATCACAGACCATGCTCAACAACAAAGTAGAGTAAAAAAAATGTTTAGGCCTCACTGGTAATCCTTAATCAAGATTGCATTTGAGCTTCCAATGTTCGAATTGTAAATATATGGAATTAAGTGACAATACAACCTTCAGGTGACAACTCCTAATCGCCTTCTTTTTGTTCTCCTCTTGCTCTTTGCTTCCTTGAGCGAAGGGGCACCATAAGGTTCCTGTAAAGTTATTGGAAGTTGCTTGTTCCCAAAGCACTTAAAGAATAATTAGCTTGCATGTGCTTGTGTCTTATGAACTTGATTTGGTGTGTGAACACCAAACTTAGTTTCTTGTTTAGTACACAATCTTGCACATACGCTGATAACTCATATCTTGTTGTTAACAGAACAATGATTAACTAAAGTCTAAGTACATCTAAGTGGTTTCCCTCAATTGGTTAGAGCTAGCAATGTGTTTTGGGAGTAGGTGTAATTCTAACTAAATGTCCTTTTGGTGGAATACCAAACTTAGAATTACACTGTCTCTTTTGATTGTTCTGGTGTGAAACACCAAACTTAGCTCCTTGCAATACAGGGGAAACAACTTGTGATTTTTATTGAAATAAAGATGAAAATGACTACCTGAGGTTGGGTTGCCTCCCAACAAAGCGCTTTTTTTATCGTCGCTAGCTCGACGAGTCCTCACTCACTTGAGATGGTATTTCATTCTGGGGTTTTCCCCTATGTTGCCCAGATAATGCTTGAGTCTTTGTCCATTCACTGTAAAAGTCCTTTCTGACCCTTCATCCATGACTTCTACGTGCTCGTACGGCGAGACCTTTGTGACAAGAAAGGGCCCGGACCACCTTGATTTGAGTTTTCCTGGGAACAGTCTTAGTTTGGAATTGTATAGGAGCACTCGCTGCCCCTTTTCGAAACTTCTGGATGCAAGATGCGAGTCATGTCTTCTCTTTGCCTTCTCCTTGTACATCTTGGTATTCTCATAGGCTTGTGACCTGAATTCCTCCATCTCTTGCAGCTGCAAGATTCTCTTTGCACCAGCAGCAATGCTATCAAAATTTAGTATCTTGATAGCCCATAAAGCTTTGTGTTCTAGCTCCAGTGGTAAGTGACAGGCTTTACCGTACACCAGCTGATATGGGGACCTTCCAAGTGGTGTTTTGAATGCTGTTCTGTATGCCCAAAGAGCATCATCCAGCTTCTTTGACCAATCCTTTCTTGATGCACCCACAGTCTTTTCCAAAATTCTCTTTAGTTCTTTGTTGGAGATCTCAGTTTGTCCACTTGTTTGGGGGTGGTAAGGTGTGGCTACCTTGTGTTTTACCCCATATCATAGGAGAAGAGCCTCTAATGGTCTGTTACAAAAATGGCTCCCTCCATCACTGATGAGGGCTCTTGGGACTCCAAACCGGCTAAAGATATTCTTCCAGAGGAAGTTCATAACCACCTTGTTATCATTTATTGGAGTTGCAATTGCCTCCACCCACTTGGAGACATAATCCACAGCTACTAAGATGTACTTGTTTGCATATGAAGTTGGAAATGGCCCCATGAAATCTATTCCGCACACATCAAACAGTTCCAGCTCTAGAATGAAATTTTGTGGCATGGCATTTCTTTTGGGCAAATTTCCCGCTCTTTGGCATTCGTTGCAACTTTTTACCAGTTCTTTGGCGTCCTTGAAAAGGGTTGGCCAAAAGAACCCACTTTATAGAACCTTTGCTGCAGTTCTGTCCCCTCCAAAGTGGCCTCCATAACTTGAGCTGTGGCAATTCCATAGCACCTCTCGTCCTTCTTCTTCCGAAACACATCTTCTGAGGACTCCATCTGAACACTTCTTAAAGAGATATGGCTCATCCCAGACAAAGTATTTTGCATCATTCATGAGCTTTCTTTTCTGATGTTTATGTATCTCTGGTGGTAAAACCCCAGTTGCCTTGAAGTTGGCTATGTCTGCAAACCATGGAGCCTTGTGAACTATCATCAACTGCTCATCAGGGAAGAGCTCGTTCACTTGAGTATCATGTGCCCCACTTTCATCCTGAGGGATTCTGGAGAGGTGATCTGCTACCTTGTTCTCTACTCCTTTCTTGTCTCTGATTTCAATATCAAATTCCTGCAACAATAAGATCCATCTTATTAGTCTTGGTTTTGATTCCTGCTTAGCAAACAAATATTTAAGTGCTGTGTGATCTGTGAAAACAATCACTTTTACACCAATGAGGTATGATCTAAACTTGTCAAATGCGAAGACTATTGCCAGCAGTTCCTTTTCAGTTGTGGTATAATTTCTTTGAGCATCATTAAGGACCTTGCTGGCATAGTATATCACATGGACTAAGCTATCTTTCCTCTGTCCTAATACTTCCTCTATTGCATAATCAGATGCATCACACATTAGTTCAAAAGGTAAGTTCCAATCAGGTGGGGAGATGATAGGTGCAAAGGATAGCTTCATTTTCAAGTTCTCAAAAGCCAACATGCATGTTTCATCGAAGACAAATGGTGTGTCAGCTACAAGGAGATTGCTTAAGGGCTTTGCTATCTTTGAAAAATCCTTAATAAACCTTCTGTAAAAACCTGCATGCCCTAAAAAGCTCCTAATTGCCTTGACATCACCGGGTGGAGGAAGTTTTTCAATAATTTCCACTTTAGCTCTGTCCACCTCAATACCCTGGTTAGAAACCTTATGGCCAATGACTATTCCTCCTGTCACCATGAAGTGACATTTTTCCCAGTTCAAAACTAGATTGGTCTCTTGACATCTCTTCAATACCAGGGCTAGGTGATGTAGGCAACTAGGAAAAGAATCTCCAAACATTGAAAAATCATCCATAAAAACTTCAATGAATTTCTCTATCATGTCTGAGAAGATAGAAAGCATGCAGCGTTGGAACGTTGCAGGTGCATTACATAGCCCAAATGGCATGCGCCTATAAGCACACACTCCATATGGGCATGTGAAGGAGGTTTTCTCTTGGTCTCTAGAATCAACCACTATTTGGTTATATCCTGAATAGCCATCGAGAAAACAGTAAAATGCATGGCCTGCAAGTCGTTCCAACATCTGGTCCATGAATGGAAGCGGGAAATGATCTTTTCGTGTAGCTTCATTGAGTTTTCTATAGTCTATGCACATCCGCCATCCAGTGACGGTCCTTGTAGGAATTAATTCGTTCCTCTCATTCAGAACTACAGTTATTCCTCCCTTCTTTAGGATAACATGTACAGGGTTGACCCATGGGCTGTCTGAGATAGGATATATCACTCCTCCCTGCCATAACTTCATAACCTCTTTCTGCACCACCTCTTTCATAATTGGGTTCAGCCTCCTTTGAGATTGAATGGATGGTTTGGCATCTTCTTCTAGCAGTATCTTGTGCATGCATATGGCTGAGCTTATTCCTTTCAGGTCAGCAAGAGTCCATCCAATGGCATCCTTATGCCTCCGCAGTACTTGCAGTAGTTCATCCTCTTGATCCTGGTTGAGGGATGAGCTTATGATTACTGGGTAACTTCCGTTTTTCCCCAAATATGCATATTTGAGAGTAGGTGGCAGTGCTTTGAGCTCAAGCTTTGGTGCCTCTGACTTTTGATTTTCCACCTTGGGTTCTTCTTGTGTATGAATTTCTGTTGCTGCAACCTCTTCACTTGATTCATATTCCTCCCCTACTACCCTCTCTGGCTCTTCAGGTTCTTCTTCCTCAAAGTCCTCATGTACTTCTTCGTCAAGCGCATCTAACCTCATGCATTCCCCGAATTGCTCTGGTGGGTAACTCATGGCCTTAAATACGTTGAAGGTCATCTCTTCATTGTGTAATCTCAAGGTGAGGTCACCTTTTTGGACATCAATGACAGCTCCTGCAGTGGCCAAGAAGGGCCTCCCCAGGATAATGGAAGCCTTGGGTTCCTCTTGCATATCTAGGACCACAAAATCTGCTGGGAATATGAACTCTCCCACCTTTACCAACAAATCCTCTACTATGCCGTGAGGGAACTTGAATGATCAGTCTGCCAATTGTAGGGCCATCTTTGTTGGTTTAGCCTCTTCGATCTTCATCTTCCTCATCATAGCTACTGACATCAAATTGATGCTGGCTCCTAGGTCACAAAGAGCCTTCTCTACCGTGATCTCACCTATGACACAGGGGATGTGAAAACTCCCTGGATCCTTCAATTTCTGGGGTAATTTGTGCTGAATGATAGCACTGCATTCTTCGGTCAGTATCACAGTTTTGTTGTTCTTCCAGCTTCTCTTCTTAGTTATGAGCTCCTTTAAGAACTTGGCATAGAGAGGCATTTGTTCTATTGCTTCAGCAAAGGGTATGTTGATTTGTAGCTTTTTGAAGATTTCTAAAAATCTCAAAAATTGGTTGTCATCCCCTTTTTTCTTCAATTGCTGAGGGTATGGAACTCTCGGGACATCCGGTTTCATCTTCCCTTCTTCTTTTTGACTTTTAGAAGTTGGGCTCTGATCTCCATCTTGCCTTTCTCCTTCGTCAATTGACTCTTGTTCTAGTTTCTTCTGATCAAATCCCTTCAGTTCCTTCCCACTCTTTAGAGTGATAGCTTAACACTCCTCATTTTTACTTCTGTTGTTGCCAGAAGTCTGATTGAATAGGTAACCAACTTGTGTTTCAAGCTTCTCAATGGCAGCATCTTGGTTCTGCATATTTGACTGCACTTCCTCTCGGAATGCTTTACTGTCTTGAATGTCTCTGCATATGCTCTCAAGCAGGGTTTCAATTTTAGAGATTTGGTCATTAAATAAGGAATGGGCTGTATTGTTGTTGGGGTTGTGACGTCTCTGGTCTTGGCCTTGGTCTTGTTGATTACCCCACCCAAAGTTTGGGTGATTCCTCCATCCAGGGTTGTAGGTCTTGGAGTATGGATCATGGTTGTGTCTATGTGAATTCCCAATGTAGTTGGCTTGCTCCTGAGTGCCTTCTTCCTCTTCACTTGCTTCCTCTTGAGTTGAAGTGGTGATCGCTGCTACTTGACTTCTCTCCATCTTCTTGGTGAGGTCAGCTAGCTGCTTGGTGATGAGCTTATTTTGAGCCAGCAGAGCATCTACATTGTTCAGCTCCATTACCCCTCTAGTGTTCCCTCTTTCAGAAGCATAGAAGTAGTCATTCTCAGCTACAGTTTCAATGACATCTATGGCTTCCTCAATGGTCTTCTTCTTGTTCAAAGACCCTCCGGATGAATGGTCTACGACCTTCTTAGATTCATATGACAGTCCTTCATAGAAGATGTGCAGTTGCACCCATTCATTGAACATATCAGATGGACATCTCCTTGTTAGGTCTTTAAACCTCTCCCATGTTTCATATAGAGTCTCACCATCTTGTTGCCTGAAAGTTTGGACCTCAGCTCTCAGCCGATTGACTCGTTGAGGAGGGTAAAATCTTTTAAGTGTTGGTTGGGGTCTTCTTGGACACCTCCTCCGAACGAGCAATTGTTCTGAACTAGGGTGATGAGCTGTGGCTTTAGTTCAAAGTTGTTGGCATGGATGGTTGGTTTTTGGATGCTACTTCCGCAGTTCCCTGGGTTTGGGTTAATGTAAGAGCCCAAGACTCTTCTATCTTCCCCACCAGGATTTGCTCTACCTCCTCCACCATGGTTGTGCACCTCTTCCTCACGATGGTCTTCCATGGTTGTTTTAAAGTATTCTTCACAGTGTTCCTCCTCTTCTTCAGTAGCCACTACACGTTTTTCTTTTGCCTCCCTTCTTAATCTTAAGAAGGTTCTCTCAGGTTCAGAATCAAAGGAAGTTGAAGCTCCGCTTCTTCTCCCTATCATACAACCAACAGAGTGCAAGCAAAGAAAAGTAATGCAGAAAGTATCTTGTTAGAATTACTTGTTAGTGTCAGTGATGCAATATATCAAATAGTTAGTGGGGTTAGTAAACTGAATTGTAAATAACAAGGTAAATAACAAAGAAAAACTGAGAAACAGGGGGAGGGGAAGAATTAAACTAAGATAGAAAGCGAATTATCCATACAGAAAATTAAATCAAACAAAATAAAAATGCTCAATCTAGTGATCCTCTAATTTAATCATTGTTGATGCACAATCAATCTCCGGTAACGGCGCCATAAACTTGATCGGGGGAAAACTTGTTTCTCAACAAATTCCCATTCGGCAAGTGTACCGAATTTGTCGTCAAGTAAAAACTCACAATAGAGTGAGGTCGAATCCCACAGGGATTGATTGATCAAGCAACTCTAATTAGAGGAGTGTTCTAGTTGAGCGAATCCATGAATACAGTTGATAATTGCAGAAATTAAAATGGCGTGAAAGTAAATGACTGAAAGTAAATTGCAGAATTGTAAATGGGAATGGGGAAATTGCTCATAAAAGTAAATTGCAGAAATTAAAGAGAATGGGTAAGATCAGAAATAGGGAATTCATTGGGCTTAGGAGATGTTGCATTCTCCGGATCAAATTCATTTTCATCTCTTCCTCAATCAATGCACTTATTGATCTCCTTGGCAATCTTAAGTGATTGAACCACAATTTCTTGCAATTCAATCTCTCAAATCTTGATCAATAGCCAATTCCTTGGTCAACTCCTCATGAGAAGAGATGAAGTGTGGTCACTGATTATACCACATGCACTTCCCAAATCAAGTGTT
>NC_029775.3:32220925-32222474 GCF_000817695.3 Arachis duranensis
GTTAACGTGGGAGTTAACGTGGCTCTTTACCTTAGGCCAACGTTAGTGACAATGTTGAGTGTCACTAACGTTGGTTTTTCTTCCCCCTTTAACGTTAGAGGCCACGTTAACTAGGTTAACGTGGCTTCTAACGTGGCCATTTGTGAGCAATTGCCTCTGTGTTACTTCTCTTCTCCACGTTAGAGTTCACGTTAACTTAGTTAACGTGACTCTTTAACGTGGGCATTGATGGCTTTTGAGAGTGTTTTTGGCAATCACTTTTCTCCTTAACTTTGCAAGTTACCTCCCATTCCTTGCTTCCTTTGGTCCTGAAATCAAGCAATAGAGTGCATCAAAGTTCTAGTCCACGTCACGGGTAATGCAATATACAATTTTGTCATTAAAATCATGCAAAATCCTCATGAAATAATGTAAAATGCACAATGTATGCTTGAATCAAGGTCTGAGTGAAAATTTTCCCAAAACTAACTTATTTCCTAAGAAAATGCATGAAATTACCTAAAAACAGTAAAGAAAAGGTCAGTGAAACTGGCCAAAATGCCCTGGCATCAATCGCACAACCTGGCAGCAAATGGATCTTCGGATACCATCGTTCCCATCCTAAGGGGATCTCGGCTTCCACACTCACCTTAGAGGCTCATGTATGGGCACAGATTATGTCCCATTACGTCTTTCCGAGCACTCATGAGTCCTCCTTCACCGAAGACATGGCCGTTCTACTATGGTGCATCCTCACAGACCAGCCTCTAAATTTATCAAGACACATCCGGAATGCTATGGGACACGTGAAAATTACGGGCAACCTTCCTTTCCCCGCCTTGGTCTTAGATCTTGTCTCAGCAGCTGGAGTCTCCTACAAAGCTGGGGACACCAAAGCCATACTTCCACGGGATGATCAGTACGTCCCTAACGGGAGATATCTCAGGCCACCACTTGCCACTACCAGCCAGTCCACAAAAGATACTGCAGACATTCCACCATCTACTAGTCAGCTGCTGCATCAAATACTGAAGAGGTTGGACCAACAAGACCAGAAATCAAAGCTACAAGAGCGCCGCAACCACCGCCGATTCAAATACCTCAAGGAGCTACTTACAGGCAACCACAGACCTGACGAGGACCTAGGCACTCCGGACTCCACTTCCTTTACCAGCATAGGGAGCCATGACGGTCCCGACTGTGGAGATACTGCCACCAGCCCACCCTTGTTCCTGACAGATGGCACCGAGGACGGTGCAAAGCCTTAAGTGTGGGGAGGTCGGTCAGTACCTGACTTCCAGAGGTAATTCTTCCCCTTAACACCAACTTCTTTTTCTTTAGAATAGAATAGATTGCATATTAGTAGGTTAATTGCATGCATGTTCTCAAATAATAGGTTTCTTTTAAGACCATATATTTTTTTGAAAATTTCACTAATTTAAATCAGAACATTTATGTTAAATTTATTTGAAGTTGAAATTGGAACAGAATTTTTGAGCTAAAAGAACACACAACCCATGAGACTTTGAGCCTAAATACATGGTTACACTATTTAACAATAAACATTTTT
>NC_029775.3:32222555-32256502 GCF_000817695.3 Arachis duranensis
TAAGCCAACCCTTTTAATTACCTTTGTTAACCACTTTGAGCCGTTGTTAATCCCATTTATTCTATATTTTACCACATTACTAGCCTTAAGTAAAAAAACAATGAAAAATCCCAATTGAATCTTTGGTTAGCTTAAGATAGAATGTGTGTTAACTAAGTATGGAAAAATTACGGGAATAAAGGGTAATAAGAGAATATGTCATGATGAAATAAAGGAAAATTGGGTACCTATTCTTGTGAAACCATAAAAGAACATTACAAATCTATGTGCATTGATAAGCTATACAAAAAAAATTTCCTTTATGTTAGTAAATAAGGGGTCAAAATCACCCAAATGATAAGTCAGAGTTTAATAATCAATGCACATGTGATAAAATTAAAATAAAGGTTGATGCATGAACATGGAATGTGAAAAGGAGATTTTTGGTAGCTAAGATGAATGTTAAAATTATATAGAATATATGTATGTTAGGTGAGAGCTTAGCTTAAATAAAGATTCAATGTATAAGCTCACTTAGCCATATGTGTATCCTCACCCTTACCTTAGCCCCATTACAACCACGAAAACACCTCATGATGTTTGCATGGGAATTTTAAAATTATTGATTGGTTAGGTGAAAAATAAAATTTCGGAAAGGCATGATTAGAGAAGGATAGAGTGACTACCCCATATACTAGAGATGATTAGAGTGCACACGCACCAACAGTAAGGGTTCAATGCTCAGTCCTGTATTCCCGGCTTTCACGAGCTATCTTCTTACAAATTTATCTGCTTTTATAATATGAATTGAATTAGTGAAATCTGCCCCATATTTTGTCTTAGAAAACTTATCTATTTTTAATCATGTAGACAAAATCATATAGTTGCATTCATATTTATATAGGTTGCATTGCATGAGTCTTACATGTTCCTATTCATTCATATTTATCTCCTTCAACTTAGCATGAGGACATGCTAATGTTTAAGTGTGGGGAGGTTGATAAACCACTATTTTGTGATTCATATTGTGTTTAATTGTGCGGTTTTATCAGGTCTTCACCCACTTATTCATATGATTTGCATGTATTTATAATCCCTTCCTAAAAATATTCTATGATTGAAAACTTTCTTCCTAAAGACCTTTTAGTTGTATATTTTTATTTTCCTTCGTACCATTCGATGCCATGATCTGTGTGTTTAAGTGTTTCAGGCTTCATAGGGCAAGGATGGCATAAGAAATGAAGAAGAAGCGTGCAAAAATGGAACACAAGGAATTGAGGAGATGACCAGCGAGAAGTCACGCGGTCGCATGGCTCACGCGACCGCGCGAAATGGAAGAAATCAGAGTGACGCGCTCGCATGCCTGACGCGACCACGCGGATTGGAAGCTGCGCGAACAACGCGAATGCGTGGACGACGCGCACGCGTGGTACGAAAAACGCTGAGTGACGCGATCGCGTGGACAACATGGCCGCGTGACGTGCGCGATTTTTAGAAGTACAGAAGTCGCTGGCAGAGATTCTGGGTCGCATTTCAACCCAGTTTTCGGCCCAGAAACACAGATTAGAGCCAGGGAACATGCAGAGACGGAGACACAATTCATTCCACACAATTTCAAGTTTTTAGATCTGAATTCACTCCTCCCCTAGGTTTCTCACTTGAACATTCATAAATTAGGATTTTGAAGAATTTTGGCTTTAGCTTTTGAGAAGAGTCTACCTCCGGTACTGGTCATCATAGTTTGTTATTTACTTTTCATTTACTCTTCCATATTCTTAATTTGTCCAGAGTTGACATTGGATTATTTTTCATAGTTTATTAATATAAGACTAGTTCTACTTTTAATTAATCTCTTTCATTATTATTTATTATGTATTCTCTTATTTCTCCCATTGATTTGGTGAAGTCTACAATTACGATTATGGAGTAGTCCCCCAACTTGATTGGGAGATGATTAAAAGGAGAACTTTGAGTTAGAATACTTAAGAGTTCAATTGTAATTGGTTCATTGTTGGTTGGCTTGTTAGTCACTAACTCTAATCCTTCCCAAGGGAGAGGATTAGGACTTGTGAATAGAAGTTGACTTTTAATTTGACTTTCCTTCATTTGTTGAGGGTTAACTAAATGTAAACAATGACTAATTGTTAATTGCTCTTGATAAAATTATAACAAAGATAGAACTTCCAATTAATCTTCTCCTAGTCAAGATTTTATTTAAATCATATAAATTATCTAATTTAATTTTCTGTTCATCAAATTCAAAACCCCCTTTGAAAACGTCTGATTGATAAAATAGCACATCTTCCTGCAACTCGTTGGGAGACGACCTGGGACTCATACTCCCGGTATTTTATTTCTAAAATTTGTGACAACCCTTTTCTAAATTGACAAGTGGATTTTTGCCGGTTAAGAACTGTACTCGCAATGCCATTTTTCTAATTAATTCTTAATCTGCCAATTTCCGCTCACGTCAATGGCTCCTAGATATTGAGCAACTTGCTCTTCAGTTACATCTTCATCCTCTTCAGAGGAAGAATAGTTCTCAGAGCTCATGAATGGCAGAAGGAAGTATAATGGAATCTCTATGGTCTCTATATGAGCCTCAGATTCCTTTAGGTCCTCAATAGGGAACTCCTTTCTGTCTGGAGGATGTCCCATGAGGTTTTCCTCATTGGGATTCATATCCTTCCCATCCTCTTTGGATTCGGCCATTTTGATTATATCAACGGCCTTGCACTCTCTTTTTGGATTTTCTTCTGTATTGCTTGGGAGGGTACTAGGAGGAGTTTCAGTGATTTTCTTACTCAGCTGACCCACTTGTGCCTTCAAGTTTCTAATAGAGGACCTTGTTTCATTCATGAAACTTAAAGTGGCCTTAAATAGATCAGAGACTATGTTTGCTAAGCTAGAGGTGCTCTGCTCAGAATTCTCTGTCTGTTGCTGAGAAGATGATGGAAAAGGCTTGCTGTTGCTAAACTTGTTTCTTCCACCATTATTGAAGCCTTGTTGAGGCTTTTGTTGATCCTTCCATGAGAAATTTGGATGATTTCTCCATGAGGGATTATAGGTGCTTCCATAGGCTTCACCCATGTAATTCACCTCTGCCATTGCAAGGTTCTCAGGATCATAGGCTTCTTCTTCAAGAAATGCCTCTTTAGTACTGTTGGATGCATTTTGTAATCGATTCAGACTCTAAGAAATCATGTTGACTTGCTGAGTCAATATTTTGTTCTGAGCCAATATGGCATTCAGAGCATCAATTTCAAGAACTCCCTTCTTCTGAGGCGTTCCATTACTCACAGGGTTCCTCTCAGTGGTGTACATGAATTGGTTATTTCAACCATGTCAATGAGTTCTTGAGCTTCTGCAGGCATTTTCTTTAGGTGAATGGATCCACCTACAAAATGGTCCAGTGACATCTTAGAGAACTCAGATAGACCATCATAGAATATATCCAAAATGGTCCACTCTGAAAGCATGTCAGAAGGACACTTTTTGGTCAACTGGTTGTATCTTTTCCAAGCTTCATAGAGGGATTCACCATCTTTTTGCTTGAAGGTCTAAACATCCACTCTGAGCTTGCTCAACTTTTGAGGAGGAAAGAACTTGGCCAAGAAGGCCGTGACCAGCTTATCCCAAGAGTCCAGGCTATCTTTAGGTTGTGAGTCCAACCATGTTCTAGCTCTGTCTCTTACAGCAAAAGGGAAAAGCATGAGCCTATAGATTTTAGGATCTACTCCATTAGTCTTAACAGTATCACAAATCTGCAAGAACTCAGTTAAAAACTGATAGGGATCTTCTAATGGAAGTCCATGAAACTTGCAGTTCTGTTGCATTAGAGCAACTAGTTGAGGCTTCAGCTCAAAATTGTTTGCTCCAATGGCAGGGATTGAGATGCTTCTTCCATAAAAATTGGAAGTAGATGTAGTATAATCACCAAGCATCCTCCTTGTGCCTCCACCATTGTTATTGGGTTCGACTATGTCTTCTTTTTCGAGATTCTCTGTAAGGTTTTCTCTGGATTGTTATACTTTAGCTTCTCTTAGCTTCTTCTTCAGAGTTCTTTCTGGTTCAGGATCTGCTTCAACAAGAATGTCCTTGTCCTTGCTCCTACTCATATGAAAAAGAAGAAAACAGAAAAGAAAGAGGAATCCTCTTCACCACAGTAGAGAGATTCCTTTATGTGAGTAGAAGAAAATAAGAAGAAAATCCAAACACATGTAGAGGGGAGAAGAGGGTTCGAATTTTGAGTAGAAGAGAAGTGTTAGTAGATAAATAACTAAAAAGAAGAAGATGAGAGAGAGAGAGAGAGTTTTCGAAAATTGTTTTTGAAAAATGGTTAGCGATTTTCGAAAATTAAGAGAAGAAATAAAATTAAAATTAAAATTTGAAACAATTAGTTAATTAAAAGAATTTTGAAAAAGAGGGAGGTGATTTTCGAAAATTAGAGAGAGAGAAGTAGTTAGGTAGTTTTGAAAAAGATAAGAAACAAACAAAAAGTCAATTAGTTAGTTGAAAAAGATTTGAAAATCAATTTTGAAAAGATAAGAAGTTAGAAAAGATTTTGAAATTGATTTTAAAAAAGATATGATTTGAAAAAGATATTTTGAAAAGATATGATTGAAAAAGATATTTTGAAAAAGGTTTGAAAAAAGAAATTTAGAAAGATTTGATTTTTTTTAAATCAAAATTGATTACTTGACTAACAAGAAACTAAAAGATATGATTCTAGAATTTAAAGATTGAATCTTTCTTAACAAGAAAGTAACAAACTTCAAAATTTTGAATCAATCACATTAATTGTTAGTAAAGTTTTCGAAATTTTGAAATGAAATTAAGAAAAAGATTTTGAAATCACTTTTTGAAAAAAAAAATTCGAAAATATAAAAGAAAAAATGAAAAAGATTTGATTTTTGAAAAAGTTTTGAAAAGATAAGATTTTTAAAATTGAAATCTTGACTTGACTAACAAGAAACAACTTATTTTAAAAAATTTTTACTAAGTCAACCCAAAGATTTTGAAAATTATGAGTAAAACAAGGAAAAGATATTTTTTTGATTTTTTTTGAATTTTTAATGATGAGAGAGAAAAAGAAAAGATATCATTTTTGTGTTTTTCTCTTTTTTTTTTCAGTAAACAACAAGATTGACACAAGACATGAAAAATTAAGATCAAAACACATAATGCATGCAAGAACACTATGAATGTCAAGATGAACACCAAGAACACCTTGATGATCAAGATGAACATCAAGACTTATTTTTGAAAAATTTTCAATAAAAGAAAAACATGCAAGACACCAAACTTAGAAAATTTTCATGTTTAGACACTATGAATGTAAAAATGCATAGGAAAAATAACAAAAGACACAAAACAAGAAAATATGAAGATCAAACGAGAAGACTTATAAAGAACAACTTGAAGATCATGAAGATCACCATGCATGAATTTTTCGAAGAAAAATGCATAAATTTTAAAAACATGCAATTGACAACAAACTTAAAAATTGACACTAGACTCAAACAAGAAACACAAAAATATTTTTTATTTTTATGATTTTATTAATTTTTTTTGTATTTTTTTTCAAAATTTATTTTTTTTTGAAAAACGAAAACAAAGAAAGAATTTTGAAAGATTTTTTGAAAACTTTTTGAAAAGAAATTTACCTAATCTAAGCAAAAAGATGAACCGTCAGTTGTCCAAACTCAAACAATCCCCGGCAATGGCGCCAAAAACTTGGTGCACGAAATTGTGATCTCAATGGCGCCAACAACTTGGTACGCACAATTGTAATATCACTATTTTTCACAACTTCGCACAACTAACCAGCAAGTGCACTGGGTCGTCCAAGTAATAAACCTTACGTGAGTAAGGGTCGATCCCACGGAGATTGTTGGTATGAAGCAAGCTATGGTCATCTTGTAAATCTCAGTCAGGCGGATTCTAATGGTTATAATGGTTTTCGAATATAAAGATAAATAAAGCATAAAATAGAGATAGAGATACTTATGTAATTCATTGGTGGGAATTTCAGATAAGCGCATGAAGATACTGTGTTCCTTCTGAATCTCTGCTTTCCTAATGCTTTCATCTAATCATTCTTACTCCTTTCTATGGCAAGCTGTATGTAGGGCGTCACCATTGTCAATGGCTACTTCCCATCCTCTCAGTGAAAATGATCCAAATGCGCTGTCACAGCAAGGCTAATCATCTGTCAGTTCTTGATCATGTTAGAATATGATCCATTGATCCTTTTGCGTCTGTCACTATGCCCAACACTCGCGAGTTTGAAGATCGTCACAGTCATTCAATCCCTGAATCCTACTCGGAATACCACAGACAAGGTTTAGACTTTTCGGATTCTCAAGAATGCTGCCAATGGATTCTAGCTTATACCACGAAGACTCTGATCTCACGGAATGGGAGGCTCAGTTGTCAGGTGAGGCGACCATGCGTCGTGGGTCAGGAATCCAAGAGATACACACTGTAGCTTTTGTAGGTAAAATGGAAGTGTTTGTTAGGCACGCGTTCATAAGTGACAATGGTGATGAGTGTCACGGATCATCATATTCATCAAGTTGAAGTGCGAATGAATATCTTAGAATAAGAATAAGCATGAATTGAATAGAAGAACAATAGTAATTGCATTAATACTCGAGGTACAGCAGAGCTCCACACCTTAATCTATGGTGTGTAGAAACTCCACCGTTGAAAATACATAAGAACAAGGTCTAGGAATGGCCAAATGGCCAGCCTCCCTAAATGGCATATGAATTTGAAAATAGGAAAAAAGACCAGTCTAAGGACTAAACATCCAAAGATGTCTAATACAATAGTAAAAAGTCTTATTTATACTAAACTAGTTACTAGGGTTTACAGAAATAAGTCTAAGTGCAGAGATCCACCACGGCTGAGTGTTTTCCGATGTTCCTTCTCTATAGGAAACATGTGTTCTCTCTCGAGGTGGAGGTAGTGCAAGCATGATGTCATTGTGGTAGGGCTCTGGTTTTGACTCAGACGCCGTGTGACCGTCTTCGTATTGATTTTCCGCCATTATCAAGGGTTGAGCTCCACGGCAACAGTGCTAGTGTTCCGAGCATAACCTAAAATGGTGATTTGGGCCTGAACATAAGATCCAACCTCTTTCTGAGGCAGCGTCCAATTTGTGCTGGTGCCTAGGTGCCGCCGTCCAAGTTCCTCCTGAGGAGGTAGGGGGTGGTACCTACAAGAGACTCCGATACTTAAGTTAACAAGGACTTTAGGTAGGTTTTTAGTAGATTGGGATGTGAATGTACCTGAAGGGTGTTAGTGTATTTATAGTAGAGTCGAGAACCACCTTTTGGAGTAGTTACACCTTTTTTGGGGGATGATCCTTCCTTTTATCTTGGGAATTTATTAGAATCCATCTTTTAGTGGATATAGAGATAGTAGAAAAGATTCGAGGAAGCAGTTACTTATTTGGATAAGTAAAACTGGACCTTCTTGTCATGTTCGACCTTTTAGGAGGTCGGGTAAGTAAAGGAGGCCACCTTTGATGGGCCTTTATACTTAATGGGCTTGGCTTTATTTTGAGCCAGGGTATGAACAAAGGGTATATTTGATGTAAATAAAAAAATTTGGGTCAAAATTAAAAAAATTAAAACTTAGATATATTTTTAAAACTTTTAACAAATTTTAAAAACAAAAAATATACTTTATCCTATTTTATATTATGTGTACTTTTTTAGTCCCATTAATTTCAGTCCTACCATAGCATTTATGCATCCACACCTAACACTCGGTCGAAGCCTACCCAAAGAGTTTTTGAAGTTCAAAATACAAGACTTTTGATTGAGGATCTCATAATCTTGTGTGGTTGGAGCTCAATCTAATCGTCTTGATAAAAGAAACACAAGGTAGTAGTTGAAAACCACAGTTGAGATGCTGGCAATCCGAAACTTAGACAATACTACAGTTGATTCTTTGATGAGATTAGACGGCAATTGATACTTCTCACATCTCTGAGTTGAGCATCTGCAATGAATTCAATACGGATGATAGAAAGAAGGGCATTGGATGATTTTCAGATTGAGTATTTTGTATTGGTTTGGACTGTTTGTTTGGGCTGCAAGAGCTACGACAAAAAATAAAAAAAAATTCATAACACTTCCATTAACTAAACAGTTCCATTAACTAAACAATAAAAACACTATGTTATCCTACACCTAAAATTAATAGCAAATTGCAAAGTGGTGGGAGGAAAGAGATGATTTTGTTAGTTTTTTTAAATAAAATCGATGCAGAAGTTAAAGCAGAAGGACAAATAGAAATGAAAGCAAATGCGTAATTAAACAAACACCAAAATTTACATAATTTGGTTTAAACCTGCATTTATAGAAAAAATAGCAAATAAATATCTTACTATAAAAAATAAGATAAAGATACAAATTGAGACTCCAAACAAATTCAAATCTCAAATACACATTATTCTAAAATAAATGAGAGGAACCCAAACAAAACCCTCTCATATTTATATCTATATCTATATTATAATTCTAAAAAAAAGGTTCTGCCCATAGTGGAATTTCACCATGTCTTGCTTCTTAAGCATGGAGACATTGCTCATTACATTTCTGACATCAATTATATGGCATGCATGGTTTTGTCCATAGTTGACATTCACATACATAATGTGTGGCACCATTTTAGACCTGTTCTCCCATGAAATTTAAAATTGTCTCCATATACTGATATAATTATGATTTTTGTTTCTATAGTAGGCAAAATGGCATATAAATCTTTTGTTATCATTTTTGAAGTGATATTTTTATTTAACCAACTATTTTCTTTGGCTAAGCTAACAACTACATCCGTTTTATCTCCAAACCAAAAAGTTATCGGACATTTCATAATTCTATTGGTTCCATCTCTCAGTTTTATTGTTATAAGAGTATAGATAAGTTTTTTAGTTCTTTTCGATCATTGTTCAGTTTTCTGATGGTCGTAAAACCAACTCAACAAGTACACCAAATCGTATCAAATAATATTACGGTGAGTAGATATCATTTTTACGAGGATTAATAGACTAAGAGACAATAATTAATTGATTATTCTAATTAGACAAATCGAAACAAGGGAATTAGGGAATTCAAACGCATAAATAGAAAACAAAGGCAAAGTAAATAGCAAAATAGTGAATGAAAACAATGATGATGAGAATGTTAAGGCTTCAGAGATTTCCACTTTCTAAGAAAATAATCCTTGTGTTTATTTATTTAGAGACATGTAGATATCTATTCATGACAAACCATAAATTATCAAATTTCAATTTCTTGGCAATTCAATTTTCTTTTAATCTCTTAATCGCTAATTCTTTAGTCAATTAGTAAGGAAAAGAAGTTAAGTACAATTCTAATTTATATTTACATAAAGTTCAAGAGTGATCCTAGGTTGAATTATATGTCACTTATTCAAACTAGTTCTAATCCAATTGAAAATCATGAGTTATAAAGTCGCACATTTTTTTAAACCACTATTCCTAGTCAATATTGAAAAATCATGAGAAGGAGTTTTCAAGCTAATTCCAATATTAAGTTTCTCAAAGTAATACTAGAATCCAAAACGGAGTTAGAATATTTTCTAACAATTCTAATCTTTAGGGATGAAGAACGAAAACTCAATCATGAAATAGATCAAAGTATAAACCTCAAATAAAATAAAACACTTAGATTAATAATTCATAAAAAGAGATAAACAGAGCTCCTAACCTTAACAGAGGAGATTAGTTGCTCATGGTGCAGAGAAAACAAAAAATTAAGATTGTAGAGTGAAAAGATCCGATGTCTGTGGAAAAAGTTCTTAGACCGATTTAAATCCTAAGCTAAAATCTAAACTTCAAAAATAAAAGTGATATTCTCCTTGTAATCAAGATTCAGAGTTGGTGTGTTACTTCGTTGGAATCATGGGCTTGCAACTTAATCTTGGTCTTAATGTGAAACTTACACAATTAGTGTGGCACTTGGATGAAGTGGTGTTGCACTTGGATGATCACTGGAAGTTGGCCCAAGAAGATGGATGTGGGCGTATGCATGACGTGCATGGGCGTGTGGCACTTGAGTGGAGTTAGAAGGAATGGAATCCCTAGGCTTTGGCCCAGCGTGCCATGCCAAGGAGTAGCGTGGCACGCCTTTGAAGGAGGAGGAGACGACATGGTCGAAGGCGTGTAGGAACGGAAGTGTTGTGTTGCACGCCTTTGCTTTGGAGGAGACTTGGTGTGCACGAAGGCATTTTAAGAGGGACTTGGCTTCTAGCACGCCCTTGTTCCATGCATGGTTAGGCACGAGGCATGTGGAGGCATGGAGGGCATGTTGCATGCCCACTTGAAGAGAATCTGGCATGTAGGGCGGCGTGTTGTGCATGGCACGCCTTCAACGGAGCTTCATTGGATGCTTTTGGCTTTTAGCCCAGCGTGCCACATCAAGGAGTGGTGTGGAATGCCCTAGCTTCTTTGTTGTCCCCTGGAGCTTGCTTTTTCTTGGCGTGCCGCTTGAAGTTGTAGTGTGGCACGCCTTGACTTGTGGCTTCCCTAGAAGGTTTGATGAGGATATTTTATACACTTTTGACATTATTTTCTTAGTGTTTTTAGTATATTTTGTTAAATTTTATTGTGTTTTAGTAGTTTTTAGTGAAAAAATTATTTTTTGGATGCTAATTTGAGTTTTTGTGATTTTTCTATGATTTTAGGTGATTTTTGGGTGAAAATGGCAAGTTTTGGCAAAGTCTAATTCAGAGGCAAAGAAAGGACAACAGATGTATTCAGATCCTGACCTCTGTGCATTCAAATGCGCATTTCTGGAGCTAAAGAGGTCCAATTGACGCGATCTTAATGGAGTTGGAAGGCTAACTTTCAGAGCTTTCCAACAATATATAATAGTCTATACTTTGCTTTGGAAAGTACTACCCAAAACGGGCGTTGAACACCCAAACTACCCCCTTTTCTCGCATTCAACACCTAAACAGGACCAACCTCCCAAGTTGAACGCCCAAACTGGCGTTCAACGCAAGCCAAGGAGCAGGAAACACCCAAAATCCTAATTTGAATGCCAGGCATCAGCCCAAACAATCACCAAGTGGACCCAAAGTGGATTTTAGCACTTCTTAGCTTATTTTATTTCCCTTTTTGTAATTTTTAACTAAAAAGAATATCTTTTAGGTTTAGTCTTAGAATTTTTATTATAAATATGGGACTTCCTTCCTTCTGAGGACTATGCATCCTAGGAGGGGAGAAGCACAAACATATTACATTACACCTTCTTAATGTGTTCTTTGTACAGTATGTGTAACTAAACCTTCTAGGTTAAAGTTAGGAGCTCTGCTGATTCCTATGGATTAATACAATTACTTTTCTACTTTAATCTATGTTTGATTCTATTCTATGATGCATTGTCGCTCTTCATCCTTATGAATTTGGGATGGAACGAAAGTATGACTCCCTATTCTACATGAGTTCTTTACGAGTCCTGACCCGGATAGTGTTGAGCTATAGCTTGAGAGTGCATCACGGGTTCCAACATGTTACTTGGGGTAATTGAGGTTCCTGTGGCTCTAAGGGATAGAATCATAGAGTGTCATTCTCTGATCTAGAAGATCCGACCTTGTCTGTGGCATTTTGATTAGGATCATCAAGAGATTAAATTGCGTGCGCTTCGCCCTCTCTCAGATTGATCTAGCCTGTTCGGGTGTTTGGTTTGGACATGAGGAGTTTAATGACCATGACCAATGGCTTAATCACTTACAACCTTGCCATTGAAGGAATCGTTCATCATTGGAGTAGTTAGTATGACATGTTGATCCAAAAGAATAAGCATCTCCGAAGACTTAATCGTTCTCTCATTACTGTTTCTAAGTTTTATTATTATTGCTTGTTTATGCGCCTACAACAAACAACAACCATTTTTCTATTCTCCTGACTAAGCTCTGTCGGATAACCACAACGTGCTCAATATGGCGATCCTCGTGAATTCGACCCTCACTCACCTGAGGTATTACTTGGACGACTCGGTGCACTTGCCGGTTCAGTTGTGCGAGTCACAAATTCGTGCACCAAGTTTTTTTGTGCCGTTATCGGGGATTGTTTGAGATTGACAACTATCGATTGTCTTGCTCCTTAGATCAGGTATCTTTTACTAGTTTTCTTTTAATTGTGTTTCTTATTCTTTTTTTCAAAAAAAAATTTCAAAAACTTTTTATCTTCAATCATCTTTTTTTTCTGTTTGAGTCTTGTGTCAATTTTTAAGTTTGGTGTCCCTTTGGTTTTCATTTCTTTTCTTGAGTTTTTGAAATTGTTCTTACTTTTCTTTCTTAGTGCTCGAAATTTTCTTTGTTTTTCTTTGTTTGATTTCAAAAATTTTAAGTTTGGTGTCTTTTAGTGTTTTTATTTTTCAAATTTTTCTAATTTTATGTTCTTTGATCTTAAAATTTTTAAGTTTGGTGTCCATCTAGTGTTTATCTTTTCTTTTTAAATTTTTGGAAAAAAATAATAAAAATATATAGTATTTTCAATTTTTTTAAATTTTGAATTTAAATTTTAAGTTGGTGCTCCATTGGTAATCTTTTCATTTAATTTTCTTGTTATCTTTTGCCTTTAAATCTTTATCAAGTAAATAGCCATTTTCGACCATAAAAGATTTAAGTGCTAACAAAATTGACCACGACTAATTTAAACAAGATTTGTAACCATGAAATATTAACTCCACTTGAAAAATCTAACCAATCGTTAAATTTAAAATTAATTCTATTAAAAATTTTATAAAATTTCCAAAATACCCTTTTCCTTCATCTTCTCTATCCCAATATTTTACCAAAACCAATTCATCAGGCCCTCCCTTCACCACTCTCAATCTCCTTCCCTCTCCACTCTTAGATCGTCGCTGCCAGATTCTTCCTCGCCAGATCTACTCCTCGGCAGCGTCGTCGTCGTGACTATTGGGCTCTTCCTACTCTGTGCCACCAACAACTTCTGGCCGTCAACCTTGTCATTGACTGCTCCTTCTCACCTCCATCGCATCTCGTCGCCACTTTGTCAATGCCAGCAGACAAATGGAAAATCAATAGCCAAGACGCGTTGATAAGGGTAGTCCAAGTCACGACGTTTCGATGTGGTATTTCATCGAACAGTTTTCGTACAGTGGCAAAATTACTGCAATATATACCACCCTTTATGATGGAGTTCCAGGAAACCACATCCTTAGAGGATATCTTGCGAAAGAGGTCGAGCGCTCTAGGAAGCATGTGGCGGCAGGCGTAGGTAGAAATCATGATGGTGGCAAGGGTCATGTGAGGGGAAGGAATTTGGTCGAAAAAGCCACGTGCCTCCTGCAAGGTTTTTGTGTTGAAGCGATGAATGAGGACATACTTGTATGAAGTGGTAGTACTTGCAATAGTTGAGAAGGGTCTCCCCAGGATCCAATGGTGGCGCTGGCAAATATGAATCTTAGATTGAACAATGATTAAATGAGTGTGTAGGATTCATTGAGATTTTGTGTTACATGCTTTTCTGAGAGTGGAGAGGGAAGGAGATTGAGAGTGGTGAAGGGAGGGCCTGATGAATTTGGTTTTGGTAAAATATTGGGATGGAGAAAATGAAAGAAAAGGGTATTTTAGAAATTTTATAAAATTTTTAATAGAATTAATTTTCAATTTATCGATTGGTTAGATTTGTCAAGTGGAGTTAATCTTTCATGGTTACAAATCTTGTTTAAATTAGTCATGGTCAATTTTGTCAGCACTTAAATCTTTTATGGTCAGAAATGGCTATTTACTCATCTTTATCTTATCTTTTTCTTTGATTTTAAATTTTTTTTATCTTATCTTTCTTTTTAAATTCAATTTTTAAAAGTTTAATAACTGGTTAGTTTTTCTTTCTTTAAAATTTGAATTTCAAAATCTTTCTTTGACTTTCTCTTTTTAATTTCAAAATTTTTCAAAATCAAATCTTCTAACTTAAATCTTTTAAAATCTTATCTTATCTTATTTGACTTTTTCTTTCCAAATTTAAATTTTAAAATCTTTAATTGCCTCTTTTTTTTTAAATTTCAAAAACTTTTAAAATCAAATCTTTTATTTTATTTTCAAATCTTATTAACTAATTTTTTGTTTTATCTTGTTTTAATTTTAAAGTTTAGAATTTCTTTAGTTTTTCTTTCTTTCTTTCTTTCTTTTTGAATTTTGAAAATTTTTAAACCCCTTTCTTTCTAATTTTTTAATTTTTCGAAAATTCTAGCAATTTTTCTTATTTCAATTTAGTATTTTATTTTTTATTCATTTATTTTCGAAAAAATAAAATAAAAAATAAAAACTTTGAAAACCCTCTCTTTTAATTCATGCATTCTTGTTTCTTTATGATACCTCACTGGCAACTCTCTAGACTGTGACATAGAGGCTCTCCCTTTTTCTTTGTCTCTTGTTTGTAGAGGAACACAAAAATCACTATAGATCAGAATGAGAGTGCTCAACCTAAAAGATTCTTGGGGTCTTATACAGCCCCACTCCTGACTTCTATGGAAGGAGTATTTGTATACCACCTATTGGAGCCAATTTTGAGCTCAACACACAGTTGATTACTTTAGTGTAGTAAAGCTACCAGTAACATGGACTTCCACATGAAGAACCCACAAAATTCCTTATAGACTTCCTACATATTTCTGACACATACAAGCTGATGGAGTAGACCAGGATGTCTACAGGCTGCTACTCTTTTCGTTTGCTGTAAAAGGACAAGCAAAGAGGTGGTTGGATACTCAACCTAAATCAAGTTTGAAAATATGGGATAAGTTGGTGGACAAGTTCTAGAACCAATACTTCCCCCCAAGGAAGCTAACCCAGCCAAGGCTAGACATTCAAGGCTTCAGACAAGAAGAGAAGAAGTCTCTTCATGATGCTTGGGGGAGATACAGAATAATACGATGGAAATGCCCCATGGAAATACTTTCAGAATGGGTAAAGCCGGACAATTTCTATTACGGACTCACAGACATAGCTAAGATATCCCTAGATCATTCTGCTGGTGGTTCAATACACATGAAAAAGACAATTGACAAAGATTAAGAACTCATTGAAACAGTCACCAGCAACCAGCATCTATACTCATATGGCGAGATTGCAATGAAAGGAGAGGTCAAGACAGTGTCCGCTGAATCTAACCCTCCCGAACAAAGTGAATCATTAACCTAGCAGCTACACTCTCTCACACAATAGTTGCTAAGTTTGCAAGAAGTATTGCAGGAGACCCAAGCCTCCAACAAGAATATAGAAGCACGGTTGAACCAGGCTGAACAGCATTTGTCCGAATGGATAAGAGAAGAGTACCAAACTATCCAATTGAGGAATGGAAGGACATTGGATACCTATCCTCAGAAAAATAGAGTGCAAGATGAAGAAAAAACCCGAGAGTGAAAACACAGCAACCCAGGGCACTACCAAGGGCGTTGAACTCCCAGAGGAGAGTAACCCTGGCATTCAATACCCAAAAAGGGGAGGCATAAGCGCCAGTTCAGAGGACATCCCCCCTAGACATCTTGACAATCCCTTTCCAGTGACTCTAGCTACTCACTCTGCACCACTCATGGCCCTTGAGTACAAGGCCGAGTTACCATACCCTCAAAGACTCCAGAAAGTAGAAAAGGATAAGCAATTCACCAAGTTCTTAGAAGCTTTCAAGAAGCTAGAGATCGAAACCCTCTTTGCATAGGCTCCTGAACAAATGCCTTCATATGCTAAGTTCATGAAGAAAATACTAAATAACAAAAGGATTGGAAGATAGTAGAACAGTGGTGCTTCCTAAGGAGTGTAGTGGAGTCATTCAGAGGAATCCTCCAGAGAAACTGAAGAGACCTCTCACTTTTCCCAGTGATACAGTGCCTACCCCAAGCGCAGAGTGCAAGGCCATCATAATAGATGCTGAATCCATACCAAAGAAGGAAGTACAAGCTGCTAAAGGGTCAGAGGAGAGAGAAGCTCTAGAAAAGGCTGAGGTTACACTGTCACATGCCTCCCCTATGATGCCTATTCAAGAGCTTGAAGCACCACACCCTCAGAAGCCCCAAAAAAAGACCAAGGATGAGCAATGCTCACAGTTCTTGGAAGTTTTTAAGAAGCTGCAAATCAATATTCCTTTTACTGAGGTTGTGAAGGAAAGGCCTCTCTCTACTGGGAAGAACCCCATTGATGGTAAGAGAGGCAAATTGGTGCTGAGGTAATGAAAGGATTGGATGGTTTTCAAGGTCTTTAAACCTCTACTACCCCCTGATAAAGGAGGTACTTGCATGCACGGTACAATGATGAAGCCTCCTCCTTTGGTGGAAAGTCATACAGTTTCCCCAACCATCAAACCTAAGTTTGGTGTTGGGCATGCACTATTAACCAAGGAGAAAAGTCCTAAGAGAAGGATGTCTAGGAGCTAGAAAAATAACAATATCCCTACTGAAGGCTTCTCACCAAGGAACGAGGGTAGTATTCCTTGCAAGCACAATCCTGCCTGAGGCAACGAATAAAATCCTGTCTCTTGAGCATATTAAGATGATCCATAAGAGCACAGGAAGGAAGCTCCTAGTAAGGAGTGAGGACTTATTCCTCTATGACTATCTTCCTCCTTGAAGGAACTGACCGTCAAGCTAGTGATGGTAAAGAAAGACTTGTTGGAAGGCAACCCAACCATGGGTAGAGTACTATTGCTTTTATTTCTTTTATTTATCTCCATTGCCTTTCATTTTAATTAATTTCCATAAGTTTCCCTTGCTTTTTAATATTTGTGATCATATGTAGCACTTAGAGCAGAAATAGGAATGCACAGGAGAGAAACAGAACACCCTGGAGGGTGCCCCTTCCTGGCATTCAATGCCAGAAGGGAGGAGACAGCTTGGGCGTTCAACGCCCATAAGGGAATAGTGAGGACCAAGTTTTCTTTGCTTGGGGACAAGCAAATTTGTTAAGTTTGGTGTGGCAGAGCGAGCTCTAGGTGTATATTATCATCAACGGCACCAAATGGAGGTGAATCATCTTCACAGAAGAGCACAACCTAAGCAACCATCAACACTGAGGTGGTTTCATCCCCCTTTCTTTCTGTTTTTCAGTATTTCAGTCTATTTTTTGTTTTCTGTTCTAGCTTTTGCATGAATTTTTATGGTTATAAGATGTTTCATGAATTACCCACTAAGCTTAAAAAAAGAAATTTTTTTTAAAAAAAAGTAGTAAAATATATATGATCTTGAGTTATATCATAAGTTATTCCAATTACTTTGATGTGGTGGCCTTGCCTTTACTTTTTGAATGTATGAAATAACTGTGCATAATTGGTATTAAAGTTGAGCATATTGACTCTTGAAAGAACAAAGGATTTAGAGAAGTATTATTGGTTCTCTGAAAAATAAAAAATATTGATTCTTGAAGCAAGAAAAAGTAGTAGAAAAAAAGAAAAAAAAGCGAAAAATAAAAAAAAAGAAAAGAATGCTCATAAAAGAAAAATTAAAAGAGCAAGGATCTAAGGCTTTGAGCATCAATGATTAGGAGGCTTAAAAATCAGCCTAAAAAGCTCAACTGAGCTCCTATCCCTAACTAAATGCTTGTGGTGTGAGGGTGTCAAGTAAAAATCTTGAGACTGAGCAGTTAAAGTCGTGATCCAAAGCAAAAGAGTACGCTTAAGAACTATGGGTACCACTGTCTGGAAAGTTAATCAAAGCTAAATTCGAATCCAAAGGGTTCCCCCAGTTAAGTGCTTGTGGCGTTTATGTATCCGGTGATAATACGGGAAAACAAAACACTTAGAGTCACGGCTAGGCTCAAAGGTACAAAGCACAAAAAGGAAGTTGTGTTCAAGAATCAAGAAAAGCTAAAGGAAGAGAATCAATAACATCATCTGGATTCTAGTTCCAAGAGATGCCAATACTTCTGAGCTTCAAAGGAAAGTGAGATGCCAAAACTGTTCAAAAATAAAGAGCTAATAGCCCCATTCAATTATTTGGAACTGAGCTTTATTAACAACTCTGAGACTTGTTGTATCTTTCTCTTCTTTTTAGTCCTACTTGTTTTTTGGTTGCTTGAGGACAAGCAATAGTTTAAGTTTGGTGTTTTGATGAGCGGATATTTTATACACTTTTTGGCATTATTTTCTTAGTATTTTTAGTATATTTTGTTAATTTTTGTTGTGTTTTAGTAGGTTTTAGTGTAAAAATTACTTTTTGGATGCTACTTTGAGTTTTTGTGGTTTTCCTATGATTTTAGGTGATTTTTGGGTGAAAATGGCAAGTTTTGGCAAAGTTTGATTCAGAGGCAAAGAAAGGACAACAGATGCTGTCAGATCTTGACCTCCGTACATTCAAATGAGAATTTCGGGAGCTACAGAGCTCCAATTGGCATGTACGAAGGCATTTTGAGGGGGACTTGGCGTGTAGCATTCCCTTGTGCCATGCATGGTTAGGCACGAAGGCGTGTGGAGTCATGGAGGGCGTGTTGCACGCCCACTTGAAGACAAGTTGGCGTGTGGGGCGACGTGTTGTGCATGGCACACCTTCGATGGAGCTTCCTTAGATGCTCCCTGGATTTTGGCCTAGCGTGCCACGTCAAGGAGTGGCGTGGCACGCCCTAGCTTCTTTCTTGTCCCCTGGATTTTGTTATGCATACCAAGTGTTTGTCAAAATATTTTTCTTAATTTTATAGTATAATTTTACATTCTTGGCTTGGAATTGAGGATTTAGGTGACCTTGAGTCATTAATATCCAATATTGATTGGTAATTTAGGGTTGTTAGTTGGTTTTCGTTCTACTGACGCTAGTCTTTCACTAAGTCTAATTAGTGAGTTGGCTAGGACTTGTGGATTAAGATCAATTATGCCTATTTGACTTTCTGCCGATATTTAGAGCTGATGAAGTGGGATGAACTCTTATTAATTACCATGTTTGTGGTCAATGACTTGAAATTGGTGATTTTATGAAAATTGGTAAAAATAGAATTTTAACCAAGTTCGATGGGCCATTACTTGGCGCTGGGAGTTCGAAATATAATAAAATTTGTCTTAAATTAAAGGTAATGATGAGAGCTTTAAATGGTTTAAGAATAAAAGAAAATAAAATTTTGGCCTGTGTGTGTATGCACTAGTCAGGACGAGTGTGAAAACTCATGCGTACGCATCACCCTCGTGCATACGTACAAGGGGTGATGCGTACGCACAAGCTGAAAAGTTCTTCTGATCGGTGCATATGTACAAGGGTGACTGGCAAGGATGGTAGTAAATCTAGCTTGCACAATTGATCTGAAAACGTGCCGAGCGAGGATGGTTTGTTAATCCCACTCGCTTTTATGGAACCTAAGAGTAAGGACGGTTAGTTAATCTCGCTTACTCGAGTCGGGTCTGGCAACATAACCGACATGTGAGCTCATGGCCAGTAGGATAAGCATGTATCATGTGCATCTATGTGCAATTGCTTGAGTGTGCATCTTGTGTTTGGTTTGCCTAAGTGAATATTTATGCTTAATTGTTGGCGAGTCAAACCCGTCAAATTTTTTTTTTACTACTATTAAGTATTAAATAATATATATAATTTTACAACTATTTTAATAAATTTATAATTTCTAAAAACATAAAAAAATTATAATTTCTAAATTCACAAATATTAAATTCTTTATAATTATAAATATGTAGTAAACATAATTATAAACCAAGTTTTTTGAAATAAAATAATAAAACCAACAATGTCCAAAGCAAAATAAATATTGTCTCCAAAGCAAAATAAACATAATCCAAAATACTAAATTAGAACATCTTCATTCCCATCTTCATTCTCTTGTAGGTCAATAACATCATTGGAACCTCCTGAAGAATAACCTCATTTTGCAATATCTTCCTCATCTAAATCTTCCTCTAGAAAAAAGTAAATAAATAAAAGATAATACATAATAATGAACAAAATAATTCAGAACCAGCTCTAGTAGTAACAAGATTACTCACACTTTCAAAATTCATATTTTTTGAAATAAAAGAAAATGTTAAAAAAGTATCAACCATTCTGATTTAGTCAAAACCCAAAACCATTATCAAACAAAACAAAACCCAGCAAACAATATATGAACCTGCATCAGATTTTAGATTTGTCATTTGTCAAAACAGTAAAATTTAATCAAAGTAAACAAACCTAAACTTATCTAAATCTCTGATCTTATACAAACCTAAATCCCTAATCTAAAACGTTAACAAGAAAACCAACATACCAGAAATTCAAAATAACAGCAGTGACAAGCTGATGACTAGGACAGAGAAGGCGAGGAGTAGCGGCGACGACCAGACGATAGACCCAGAGAGTGAGAGTATAGACGAGTAGCGCTGATGGCTAAGACCCAGGAGCCCAGGACCGATGATCAGCAGCGACAAAGGGTAGACGAAGCATCGGCAGTGGCTAGGACTCAGGAGGACTGAGGAGCGACGGTGGGAGTGGCTTGTGACGAGGAGCGCCGCAATTGCCGGGTGGGACTGTGTCATCTGTGTGAGACTGCGAGGTGTGAGCGTTACCATGAATGGACTACGTGAGTGAGAGATAGGCCAACGGCTCTGGCGATGGCAATAGCAACGGTGCCAGATGCTAGACGCATCATGGTTTGGAGTGCTGGCTAGTGTGAGTGTGAGTGAGGTGTGATGGGAGAGGCTCAGTGTGTTGTGAGTGGGAGTGAGTGAGTCCAAGGGAGTAAGGGTAAGGCTGTAAGGGAGAGGCAATTAGGGATTTAGTGCGGGGAAGCTTTTATTAGGTCGGGTCGAGTTAGGCGAAGTTGGATTTTGGGCCAAAAAATTGCAAAAAAAAATCCCTGGCCAAAAACATATTGAGTCCGTTGGGGAAGCCTGCCCTGCCCTGCCCCGCCCCACCAAAGCCTGTAAAAAGCCCAAGGTTTAAGCAGTGCGGGGTTAGACCCATTTCACCTCTAGCTGTAATTGCTCTTGATCGTATTTACACCCTGTTATTACTTGTGTTTGCTACTACTGAATAACTGTCGAACCATATACTGATTGGATGTAATACTGAGAAGGAATTTGTTGAGATGTGTTGTGAAGGACGGAAGATAAGGACCACGGATATAGATGAGAACTTAGTCTGTTTACCCTGTTTGGTTTAGTAAACCCTAGGCTTGAATGTCGGGTATTGGAGTTTAGGATTGCCTAGTGGGTTCGTGTATTTTTACCTCGTCTCTATTTGAAAATGTTACCCTACTAGAAACCTTTGGGTTTTCACCCATTGAAGATTTTGTTATTTTTCAGATATAGGACATGATGCACTTTTCTCGATTGAGACTTGATTCCAATCGAGAAGGAAGTTCAAGTGTTGGGAAAACCGTTGTCGATAAGGTAGGAATTTTAGTTCGAGTAGGCATTGTGTAAACATATGTGAAAACCTAGGCTAATTCTCCCTATGATAGAATTGAATGAAATTGATTGTTGTGGTGATTATTTGGTTAGAGGATAGCTTGAATTACGATGTGAATATATATATATATATATATATGGGTGTGTGTGTGTGTGTATGTGTATGTGTATGTATGATGGAAATGGTAATTGATGTGAAAATTGGACAGGAGTCCGTGATAGGGTGAGAAATCCCCTACTTGGTAAGTTGAGATAAGCATTGGTGTTTTTATGTTGAAATTTGTTGAAGTAATGATGATTGATTTTAGTTTAGTTATGAATTCTTGATTGTATTAGTGTTGCGTGTTGTTGTTTTAAATGGATATAGTTGATGGATTATGTTAAATGAGTTAGAATTGGGTTGCTAAGTCTTGGAATACTTGGAAATTGATAAATAAGTTTTGAGGAATCATTTTGGGGTTGTTTTGAAAGGAATGGAATAGAGAAGTTAGTGAAATTGGTAATTTTATGAAAATTGGTAAAAACAAAATTTTTACCAATTTCTACGGGCTATAACTTGGCATTCAGAGTTTCAATTTAATGAAATTTGTCATAAATTAAAAGTAATGATGAGAGCTTTAAACAGTTTAAGAATAAAGGAAAACAGAATGTTATAGAGGAAGTTATAAATGATTGAAAATTGATATTTTAAACTGAATTCTGAGATATTGTAGAAAAACTATAGTTTTGGTCTATGTGCACACACACTAGTCAGGACGCGTGTGAAGACTCATGCGTATGCACGAGGGTGATGCGTACGCACGACGGAAAAATTTCAAGTTGTGCGTATGCATGAGGGGTGATGTGTACTCACAAGCTGGAAAGTGCTTCTGATTGTTGCGTACGCATAAGGGTAATGTGTAAACCCCACGAAATTAAAAAATAATTATCCAATAAATTAAAAATTAATCAAAGAAATTAGGGAATTAAAATTTTATAATCGAGTGAAGTAGAAATATTTAAAACACAAATTTTAACACCAATTTTAAAGATTTTATCCCAAAACCAAGTCAACGAGCCGAACTGGCTGGAGCAGAACCAGGGCCCAACATATAAAACCCCAAGACTAGTCTTCTTCCTCCTCCATAATAAGAAACACACTGAAAACAAAAAGGGAAAGCAAGAAGGAGCCCTAACCCTGGTTCCAAATTCAATCTCATATATCTTTCCATCCAGAGCTCTAATTGCCACACCATCGCACCATTTGTGGCGATGCGACCACCATGTCAAGTTCTTTGAATCCATCGGAACAAAGTGGTAGGTAATTCTCATTCTTCACATTGTTTCTCACCCTCTTTATTTTCAAAATATTGGTACTTTGGTGTTGAAAATCTATGTAATTTTGGTGTTTGGGATCAAATTAGCTTCGTAGACTTGCTGGGTTTTGTTCCAAGGTTTCATTGGTAACATGAGATACCTCTAACTCTTGTGAAATTGTTAATGTATCCAACCCTATATTGATTTCATGATAATTGTGTGGAATTAAAGTGAATTGTGTGTTTTGGAGACAATTTGGAGATAACGGGAGCTTGAAAGCAAACCGTGGACATTGGGTTTTCGTTCGGTGAGGATTTGGGCCTTTGAAGCTTATGGAATGGGGGAAAATTGAGGTGTCTAAGCTTTAGGGAGGGATCAGCCAAGGTATGGTTTCTCGTAGATAATATATGTTACGTGAAAACTTAGGCTAGTTGACCGTAGGATAAGTTGAATTAGGTGGAATTGTTAAAGTTTAACGATTTTGGTGGTAATATTGAGCTTATTATGAAAATGTGTTGATTGATGCTGTTGATGGATGATGATGAATGATTATTGATATATTGATGATGATATAGATGAATTGTGTTGCTTGATTTTGGATTGTTAGGATGAGAGAATGAATATTGTATAATGTATATTGACATGTTGTGGAAGAAATATAAAGGGTATGGAATTGCTTTAAATATAGTTGGTGGTGTTTTGGAGATGTGAAACTTTGGTTTAGAATTGTGAATTTGGTAAAATAGAGGTTTGGCGCTTTTTGGTAAAACCTAATTTTAGATCAACTTCGGTGAGTCATAACTTGGCTTTCGGACTTTTAATTTTTGTCAAACTTATTTCAAATGAAAATTTGGTTTGTGAAGTTTATGCCATTCAAAAAAGGGATTAAAATGGATTTTAACGAAAAAGTTATGCCTGTTTGAAGTTGGTGTGCAAAGTTGATTTCTACAGAATTTAACATCTTGTTGCAACTCTGGTTGGGCTTGCGTACATGAACACACATGCGACGCGGATCCTAGGCTCTATCCAGACGTCTCGCATACGCAGGAGTGTACATGAGTATGCGAAATGGGAAGAAGACAGGCTCGCATACGTGGGTAATAACATGCGACGCAGGAAGGCTTCCCTGTCCAAGGGGCTCACGTATGCGGACACAAGTTGTATACGCGAGATGGGCAAATTTACACCCCCGTGTACGCGAGACACGACATGCGTGCGCGGAACTCCTGTTTTGGAAAAAATGTATTTTTTATTTCAAGCATGTTTTCTAACTTCTAAACATCTATAGTTACCTTCTAAGGTCCCAAATTTAGTTCCTAATAATAGGGAGAGGGGTAAACCTAAAGAGGCAATTAACTTGGTAATGAAGAAAGATTATGAAGTGATGATTTAAGCTTGAGAAGTTCAAAAATGTGGAACATGTAATGGATAAAGGTTGTGCTGAACATGAATGATTGACATTGAATGAGTATGTGGCTTATTGCACTTCAATTATCTGAAATACGAGTTTTCCTGGGTAGATGCAGTGGCAGAGGGACTGTCAAGGGTTAGCTACCAGACATGTCGGGTTTGCCTATATAACCAACAGATGAGACTCTTCAGCCATAGGATAGGTATACATCATATGCATTTGTCTATTTTGTTTGCATATGCATTACTTGGGTTTGCCAATTTAAATATTTATGCTTATTTGTTATACGTTCTATCTATTATAACTGCATTCTATCTGTATTTTCTTTGTCTGTATTGTATGTCTATGAAACTAAGAGATCCCTTGTCTGGTGGAGGAGTGACTAAGGTAGTTTCACCGGTGTTTCAGGGGGTCGAAGGAGGCACAAAGTGAAGTGCTGAGTTAGAGTTAGATTTGGAACTTAAAAACCTTAGATAGTTTACCTAATATCTGGTTTAGTTTATTCCTTTAAGTTTAATTCTGAGTGTCGGAGTATTAGGATTGGCTCTGACTTTTCCGGGACCTTATATATTATGTACATTGGCACATTTACCATGCTGAGAATCCCCAGTTCTCATCCCATACCTTTTATTGTTGTTTCAGATGCAGGTCGAGAGGCACTTCGCTAGGTGATATATTTTGGGATATTTTTGGGTAGAATATATGTATATATGATGAGCAGATATTTTATACACTTTTGGCATCATTTTCATACTATTTTTGTTATGTTTTGTTTAATTTTTATTATATTTTTATAGGTTTTAGTGCAATATTAATACTTTTTGTTATGATGATTTCAGGTATTTTCCAACTGAAATTGAAGAGTTTTGGCAAAGTCCAATTCAGAGGCAAGGAAAGTGTAGCAGAAGTTGTTAGGATCTGACCTCCGTGTACTCAAGCAAGAAATTCTGGAGTTATTAAGGTGCTAATGACGTGTTCTCAACGGCATTGGAAAGCTAACTTCCAGAGATTTCCATAAATGTATAATAGTCTATACTTTTCTTCGAAGAATCCTGCCCATTCTAGACGTTGAACGCCAAAGAGCTATCCCCTAGCTGGCATTCAACGCCCCAAAAGAGCCCCAAAGCTGGCGTTGAACGCCAACCACCCCCTAGTGGGCGTTCAATGCCCAACACAAGCACAAGGCAGCGTGGTTCACCTCCTATTCCTCTAAGTAGACGCCAAGCTCAGCCCAAGTACTCAACCAAAGTGGGCCCATGAATAGATTTCGTACCTCTAGTCTATTCTATCATATTTTTGTACTTCTTAGTTATTAGATTAGTATATATAGAACAAGGAACACCCTTGTTCAGGACCTTTATGCCATATTTTCGAATCCAATACTACTTTCTGTAAGATATGAGTTACTAACCTCCTAGGTTCAGGTTAGGAGCTCTGCTAATTCTTATTGATTAATAATATCATCGTTCTATTTCAATCTATGCTTGATTCCATTCTAAGATGTATCTTCATTCTTCATCCTAATGAATTGGGAGTGTAACTTGACCGTCATCCCTATTCTACATGGCTTCTTGCGAGTCCTTGACGGGATAGTACTGAACCACAAGCTTGATTATACATCTCTTAGACGGCTAATCCACGACTTTGTTGGGGACTTGGAGACATCAGTTCAGCCAAGGTATGGAGCAATTAAGGCCTTTGTGCTATAGGCTAGAATCAGGAAGTAGCATTCTCTGATCTGGAAGATCCGACCTTGTTTGTAGTGCTTTGAGTAGGATCACCAAGGGAATGGACTGTAGGACCTTGTTTGTTTAGATTGGATGACCACTGACCTGGTGTTTGATCTGAAGCAGAGGAGATTAATGACCACTAACCTGGTGTTAATCACTTACAGCCTGCCATGGAATGAATCATCATAAATTAAAGTAGACAGTGAGAAAAGTTGATCCAGAAGGAGGAAGCATCTCCAAAGCCTCAACCGTTCTCTTATCAATTGAATTCAAATCTATCCAGTAATACTTTATTTATTCTATTTTTATGGGTTTTTCCACAATAACTATATTCTCTATCCACCTGACTAAGATCTACAAGATAGTCATTGCTTGTTCAAACCAACAATCTCCGTGGGATCGATCCTCACTCACCTGAGATATTACTTAGATGACCCGGTACACTTGTCGGTCTATCTGTGTGAATATTTCGGAGTTAATTTCGTGCACCAAGTTTTTGGCGCCGTTGCCGGGGATTGTTCGAGTTTGATAAACTACTGGACTATCTTGTTGCTTAGATTAGGTACTTTAAGGTTTAATAGCTCTTTTAATTGTGTCTTTTGTTTTCTTTTTTTTTCAAAATCCATCTTTTCTTTGTCTTTTGGTTGAGTCTAGTGTCAATTTTTAAGTTTGGTGTCCCTTGTGTGTTTATCTTTTCTTTAAAATTTCGAATTTGTTTTTGAGTGTTCTTCTTGGTATTCAAGTTGTTCTTATTTCTTTTCTTTGTTTGATCTTAAAATTTTTAAGTTTGGTGTCTTTTGGTATTTTTCTTTCTAATTTTCAAAAAACTAGTGTCTTTGATCTAAAAATTTTAAGTTTGGTGTCCTTTAGTTATTTTTCTCTTTCTTCATTAATTCGAAAAAAAATAAAAAAATATTTCTTTATCCTACTTTAATTTTCGAAAATCTTATTTCGCTTCTTATCTTGATTTAAAAAAAATTTGAAGTTTGGTGTTTTCTTGTTAGTAAAGTTAAATTTAAAATTTCAAATCTTATTTTTTTTAAAATCTTTTTCAAATCTTGTCATAGCTTTTTAATTTAATTAAAAAAAACTTTTCTATCTTATATTTCTTTTAATTTTTTTCTCAAATATTTTTAAAACTTTTCAAATTTGATTTTCAAATTTTTTTACTTAAATCCTATCATTTGAAAAAAAAAAGTTAAGAGAGATCACCTTCTTTTTAAATCTTCATCTTATCTTTCTCTTTTAATTTTAAAAACTTACTTAACTTACCTTCTTTCTTTTATTTAAAACTTTTTCAATTTCAAATCTTTCTATCTTCTTTTTTTTTTCGAAAATCACCATTTAATTTTCAATTCCTTTTAGTTAATTTGCTTTTAATTTCCTTCTTGTTTTTCGAATTCAATAAACAAATAAAATAAAAACAAAAATAATTTAATTCTAGTTTCTCTTTTTATCTCTTAAAATTTGAATTCTTCTTCTCACTCCTCTACCCTCATTCTTCTTTCTTCTTCATAACTCACTGGGAGTTCTATATACTTTGACATAAAAACTCCCATTCTCTTTCTTTCTTGTTTTTCTTTTTCTTGTTTATGAGCAGGAACAAAGATAAAGAACATCTCTTTGATCCTGACCCTGAACCTGAGAGGACCCTAAGGAGGCGTTTACAATAAGTTAAAGCACAACACTCCAGAGGAAACCTCACAGAACTTTTTGAACAAGAAGCTGAAAGTACAAACATGGTAGGCAATCCGAATGATGGAAGAGATGCAAGGAAGGTTCTTAGTGACTTCACTGCACGCACTTCTGACTTCTATGGAAGAAGCATCTCCATACCTGCCATTAGAGCAAATAACTTTGAGCTTAAGCTCTGTTAGTCTCTCTAATGCAATAGAATTGCAAATTTTATGGACTTCCACAGGAAGATCCACATCAATTTCTATCTGAATTCTTGCAAATCTGTGATACTGTTAAGACCAATAGAGTGGATCCTAAGGTCTGCATGCTTATGCTTTTCCTTTTTACTGTTAGAGACAGAGCTAGGATATGATTGGATTCTCAACTCAAAGAAAGCCTAGACTCTTGGGAAAAGTTGGTGAACGCATTCTTGGCCAAGTTATTTCCACCTTAGAGGATGAGCAAGCTTAGGGTGGAAGTTCAAACCTTCAGACAAAAAGAGGGTGAATCCCTCTACGAAACTTGGGAAAGATACAAGCAACTAATCAAGAGATGTCATCCTGACATGCTCTCAGGATAGACTATCCTAGGTATCTTTGATGATAGTCTATCTAAGATGTCCTTGGATCATTCTACTGGTGGATCACTCCACTCGAAGAAAACGCCTGAAAAGGCACAGGAACTCATTGAAATGGTTACAAACAACCAATTCATGTACACTTCTGAGAGAAACCCTGTGAACAATGGTGTAGCTCAAAAGAAAAGAGTCTTGGAGGTTGACACTCTGAATGCCATATTGGCTCAGAACAAGATCTTGACCCAACAAGTCAATATGATCTCTCAGCATTTAACCGAAAAGCAAGCAGCTGGCAGCATTCAAGACACCTCCTATGAGGAAGATGCTTATGATCCAGATCAACCCGTGATGGATGAGGTGAATTACATGGGAGAACCCTATGGAAACACCTACAACTCATGGAGGAATCATCCTAACTTCTCACAGAAGGATCAACAGAAGCCTCAGCAAAGCTTCAATAATAATCAAGGTAGAAGAAACCAGAATAGGTTTAATAGTAATAAACAATTCCCATCTTCTCATCAACATATGGAGACTTCTAGCAGAGCCTCTCTGACTTAGCAACCATAGTCTCTGAACTCTTTAAGACCACTCACCGTTTCAAAATAGAAACTAGGTCCTCCATAAGAAATCTAGAGGTACAAGTTGGTCAGCAGAGTAAGAGAATCCCTGAGACCCCTCCTAGCACTCTCCCAAGTAACACTGAAGTAAACCCAAGGGAAGAGTGCAAGGCCATCACTATAGACATTGAAGCCAAATCTAAAGGGGATGCTCTAGCGTTGAACGCCAGTAATGGAGTCCCTACTGGGCGTCCAACGCCCAAAGAAGAACCGTCCCTGGCGTTGAATGCCAGTAAGGGAGTCCTTACTAGGTGTTCAACGCCCAAAGTAGCACAACAGCTGGTGTTGAATGCCAGTAATGGGGTAGCTGGGCGTTCAACACCCACTAAAAACTTTCCTATTGAAGAACTGAAGGCAACTAAGGCTCATGAGGGGGCTATAGAAGTTCCATTGAATGCCTTGTTACAAATTATGGATTATGAAGATCACTCCTCCTCTAATGAGGAAGAGAAAACTAGGGAAGAGAAAGTTGCTCGTTACCTAGGAATCTTCATGAAATTAAATGCCAAGTTATTTGGAATAGATACATTGGAGGAAGAACCTTCAGTGCTCACCAAGGAACTCAATGCCTTGGTTCAAAAGAAACTACCTCAGAAGCTGTCGGATCCTGGACGCTTCCTAATTCCTTGCACCATAGGCACCATTACCTTTGAGAAGGCTCTGTGTGACCTAGGGTCAAGCATAAACCTCATACCACTCTCTGTAATGGAAAGATTGGGAATCTTTGAGGTGTAAGCTATAAGAATCTCACTAGAGATGGTAGACAAGTCAATGAAAAAGGCATATGGTTTAGTGGAAGATGTCCTGGTGAAAGTTGAAAACGTTTACATCCCTGCAGACTTTATAATCCGGGATACTGAGGAAGAAGGGGATGAATCCATCATCCTTAGAAGACCCTTCCTAGCCATTGCCAATGCCATCATTGATGTAGCAAGGGGAGAGCTTGTCCTGCAATTACATGAGGACTGTATCTTATTCAAGATACCTAGCCCTAACTCTCCCTCTAACAACAGAGAGACAATTGTGCAACACTTAGTGTTCCAACCCTCTCTCTCGGTGCAAAGCTATACAGAGACCCCAGAATTCTAAGTTTGGTGTTGGGTAGCCATCATCAAACACTGAGAATAAAGGTACTAAGAAGAAAGTACCTAAAGGATGGAGGGACAAGAAAATCCCCACTGAAGGCCTCTCACCTGGCATGAGAGTTGTCTTCACTGACAACCCAGTCATTCCACATACTGTGAACGAGATCCTATCTCTAGAACATGTGGAAATTATCCATGAAAGCATAGGCAAGAAGTTCACTGTAAAGGACAAAATTCTGAGCCCCTATCTAACTCGGTAAAGGAGCTAACCGTCAAACTAGTGACGTTAAAGAAGCACTTATTGGGAGGCAACCTATTAATAATTAACGTTTTCTTATTTTTCTTTAAGTTTATTTAAGATATATCAGTTTAACTTTCATATTTGTTTCTCTAAGTTGTGATCATGTACAGTTGTTAGAACAGAAATAGAGACAGTCAGAAATGAAAACATAACACCCTGGAGTAGGGGTGTTCAAAACCGATCCGGACCGAACTAAACCGACGAACCAAACCAAAACAACCGAGAACCGAATTAACCAAAAACCGAAAAAAACCAAAAAAAACTACTCAATCTCTCGCTCCTCCGAATCCCGGCGCCGAAGCCTTCCTCTTTGCGGAGACGCCACCCACTGACCCAGAAGGCAGCACAGCACTGACCCAGAAGAGAGAGCACAGCACGACGCCATCATCCACTGACTCAACAGGGCAGCACAGTACCACGCTGTCGCCGTTGAGACACCACCACCCAGTGCCAGCAGGTTTCTGGGGTCTCCCACTCAGCACCACGATCATCAGTTCAACCCACTTCCAGTACCTCCGAGTCTCCCAGTCAGCCTTCCTCCTAAGTCAATATGGAGCCCGAGCTACTGATTCAGGTAATTTGCTGTTTATTGCTATTTATTGCTGTTTACTGGTTGTTTATTGGTGGTTGTTTACTGTCAATATGGAGCCCGAGTCAATATGAACCATTTGCTGTTTACTGGTGGTTGCAGTTTATTGTTGTTTATTGCTGTTTATGGTTGCTATTTATTGCTGTTTAATTTGAACCATTCCAAGTCAATATGGTTGTTGTTTATTGCTGTTTAATTTGCTGGTTATTGAATTAGTGTATTGAGACCAGTGTATTGTTCAGTTTATTATTGATAATTTGGTATTGTTGGATTGCTGGTTATAAATTTATTTTTCAGTTTATTGCTTGATGCTGGTTATTGATTTATTGTTGAATGTTGATAACTTGGTAATTAGTATTGCTGGATTGCTGCTGGTTTATGGTATTGCTGGATTGCTGCTGGTTGATAACTTGTGTTTCTGGCCTTTTTTTGTCACTTTCTTTTATGAATTTAATTTTGTGTGGTGTTTGTTTGCTGCTTCTGGTTCACAAAGGTTTTAGTTTTATGAACAACTCAATAATTACATCAATCCTTATTTTTAAATTTCGTATATTTAAAATTATTTTGTATATGTTATAATATGTGTACGTTCTTTCTGACCCACTCAATTAACCCCCTAATTTTAAACCTTTTGTTAATTCTAAAAGTGAATTGAAAGAGAAAAAACCTTTTTTCCTCTCTTTTTCAAATACACATGGTCTCTCTGTTTTAGTATCTTACTGGTTAGAATGGGTGGTAAGAGTGGACAATGGTCATTTATTATTTGATAATAGAAGGAGAGGTGGAGGCGATCAATTTGAACATGAAGTTACCATCGCTCTTGTTACTTTTAATTTATTGTTGAGTTTCCTTTGTAGATGTGTGCCAAAATATTATGTTTCAGATCTATCTTCTTTTCATTTTGCTACAACTTGATTAACAAATTTTAAGTGACTTTCGTATATTTTGATTTAAGGCAAGTTGCTATGTTGTCAAGACCTTCAAGTGGATGGCTAGAACAAGTGGTTGTCTTGTTGGAAAATTTAAAAGAAAACTAACTTTCCTTTCTTTTGTTGAACCTTGAAGATTTAGAATTGTTTTTCCTTGTCACTTTGTTGAATTTTGTCTCAAAGACTGTTGTTAATTATTGTATTGCGTGATTTTTTATGACCTTCATCAAATTGAACTTTTTACTTTGTTAATTATGTGTTGGTACTTATTTTTTGATGGATATTATTTGTTGAAAACAGCTTAGGATTTTTTAGTACACCAGATAGTAGATACCATTAGAAGTTCAGGAGATATATGATGAGCAGATAATTTATACGCTTTTTGGCATTGTTTTTAGTATGTTTTAGTTAGTTTTTATTTAAAATTCACTTTTCTGGACTTTACTATGAGTTTGTGTGTTTTTCTGTGATTTCAGGTATTTTCTGGCTGAAATTGAGGGACCTGAGCAAAAATCTGATTCAGAGGCTAAAAAGGACTGTAGATGCTGTTGGATTCTGACCTTTCTGCACTCAAAGTGGATTTTCTGGAGCTACAGAAGCCCAATTGGCGTGCTCTCAATTGCGTTGGAAAGTAGACATTCTGGGCTTTCCATCAATGTATAATAGTTCATACTTTGCCCGAGATTTGTTGGCCCAAACAGGCGTTCCAAATCAGCTCAAGACTGCCTGGCGTTTAACGCCGGAACTGGCACAGAAGTGGGAGTTAAACGCCCAAACTGGCACAAAAGCTGGCGTTTAACTCCAAGAAAAGTCTTTACACATGGAAGCTTCAATGCTCAGCCCAAGCACACACCAAGTGGGTCCGGAAGTGGATTTTTACGTCATTTACTCATTTTTGTAAACCCTAAGCTACTAGTTCTCTATAAATAGGACCTTTTGCTATTGTATTTTCATCTTTTGATCACTTTAGATCTTAGAATCATCTTTGGATGCCTAGTCCTTAGATCATGGAGGCTGGCCTCTCGGTCATGCCTAGACCTTGTTCTTATGTATTTTCAACGGTGGAGTTTCTACACACCATAGATTAAGGTGTGGAGCTCTGCTGTACCTCGAGTATTAATGCAATTACTATTGTTCTTCTATTCAATTCAGCTTATTCTTGTTCTAAGATATTCATTCGCACTCAAGAACTTGATGAATGTGATGATTATGTGATGCTCATCATCATTCTCACTTATGAACGCGTGCCTGACAACCACTTCCGTTCTACAAGCAAACAAGGCTTGAATGTTTATCTCTTGGATCCCTTAATCGGAATCTTCATGGTATAAGCTAGAATTGATGGCGGCATTCTTGAGAATCCGGAAGGTCTAAACCTTGTCTGTGGTATTCTGAGTAGGATTCAAGGATTGAATGACTGTGACGAGCTTCAAACTCGCGATTGTGGGGCATTAGTGACAGACGCAAAAGAATCACTAGATTCTATTCCGACATGATCGAGAACCGACAGATGAATAGCCGTGCTGTGACAGAGCATGTTGAACATTTTCACTGAAAGGACGGGACTGTATCCATTGACAACGGTGATGCCTGATGAGCGGATAATTTATACGCTTTTTGGCATTGTTTTTAGGTAGTTTTTAGTAAAGTTCAAGCTACTTTTAGGGATGTTTTCATTAGTTTTTATGTTAAATTCACATTTCTGGACTTTAATATGAGTTTGTGTGGTTTTTCTGTAATTTCAGGTAATTTCTGGCTGAAATTGAGGGACTTGAGCAAAACTCTGAAAAAGGCTGACAAAAGGACTGCTGATGCTGTTGGAATCTGACCTCCCTGCACTCGAAATGGATTTTCTGGAGCTACAGAACTCCAAATGGCGCGCTCTCAATGGCGTTGGAAAGTAGACATCCAGAGATTTCCAACAATATATAATAGTTCATACTTTATTCGGAAATTGATGACGTAACTTGGCGTTGAACGCCAAGTACATGATGCTGTCTGGAGTTAAACGCCAGAAACACGTCATGATCTGGAGTTGAACGCCCAAAACACGTTATAACTTGGCGTTCAACTCCAAGAAAAGCCTCAGCTCGTGAATAGATCAAGCTCAGCCCAAACATACACCAAGTAGGCCCCGGAAGTGGATTTATGCATCAATTACCTACTCATGTAAACTCTAGTAGCTAGTCTAGTATAAATAGGATAAGTTACTATTGTATTAGACATCTTTGGTCTCAGTTTTGTTTTATTCTTCATCTTAGGAGACTATTGATCACATTCAGGGGGCTGGCCATTCGGTCATGCCTGAACCTTTTACTTATGTATTTTCAACAGTGGAGTTTCTGCACACCATAGATTAAGGGTGTGGAGCTCT
>NC_029775.3:32256534-32256752 GCF_000817695.3 Arachis duranensis
GATTCCGGTATTGAATGACTGTGATGAGCTTCAAACTCCTGAAGGCTGGGCGTGATGACAAACGCAAAAGAATCAATGGATACTACTCCAACCTGATTGAGAACCGACAGATGATTAGCCGTGCTGTGACAGAGCATTTGGACCATTTTCACTGAGAGGATGGGATGTAGCTATCAACAAGGGTGATGCCTCCAGACGATTAGCCGTGCAGTGACAGT
>NC_029775.3:32256967-32274368 GCF_000817695.3 Arachis duranensis
ATCTCCAAAACCTCAACCTGTTCTCCATTACTGCATAACAAGTATTATTCATTTCATGTTCTTTTACTTTTTACAAACAAAACTCTTTTCATTATTAACCTCCTGACTAAGGTTTACAAGATAACCATAGATTGCTTCAACTCGACAATCTCTGTGGGATCGACCCTTACTCACGTAAGGTATTACTTGGATGACCCAGTACACTTACTGGTTAAGTTGAATGGAGTTGTGTCCACACATAGTTGAAAAAGCAATGAATTTTACAAAATACAATAACAAAGGAATCACAATTTCGTCCACCAATGCCCAACATACAGCTTGCCATGGAAAGGAGTAAGAAGGATTGGATGAAGACAGTAGGAAAGCAGAGAGACAGAAGGGACAAATGATCTCCATACGCTTATCTGAAATTCTCACCAATGAATTACATAAGTATCTCTATCTTTATTTTATGTTTTATTCATCTTTTAATCATTAATCCTCCATAACCATCTGAATCCGCCTGACTGAGATTTACAAGATGACCATAGCTTGCTTCATACCAACAATCTCCGTGGGATCGACCCTTACTCGCGTAAGGTTTATTACTTGGACGACCCAATGCACTTGCTGGTTAGTTGTGCGAAGTTGTGATAAAGAGTTGAGATTGCAATTGAGCGTACCATGTTGATGGCGCCATTGATGATCACAATTTCGTGCACCAATATAATTTTTTAATTAATTGAAAACCGAACAAACCGAACCAAACCAAACCGAATTTAATTGGTTTGGTTTGGTTCGGATGATTCTAATAAAAAACTGAACCAAACCGAACCGCACTATTAATATAAAATTGGATCGGATGACTTTTTCTCATAAAACCGAACCAAATCGCATCGCGAACACCCCTACCCTGGAGTAGGTACCTTACTGGTGTTGAACGCCAAACAACGAGGTATGAATGGGCATTCAACCCCCAAGAAGAGTAGCCAAACTGGCATTGAACGCCAAGGGTGGAATTCCTAATGGGTGTTCAACGCCCAAGAAGAACATCATTACTAGCGTTGAACGCCAGTCACGGAACCCCTAGTAGGAGTTCAACGCCCAAGGGGAGGCAGTAACCTGGCATTGAATGCCAGGATGGAAATCCCTAGAGAGCGTCCAATGCTCTAAATTGATCATGTAGCTGGCATTCACTGGGCCTTCAACGCCCACAAGGGGGCAGGGAATTCGAATTCCCTAGCCTCTCAAGACCAGTGGATCCCACAGAATCTCCACCTATCCCCACCTTCCAAACCAATCACATCCATATCTCTTCCCAAAACCATCATAGCTCCCACTAACCCCCACCCACTTCAAATTCAAAATTTTTCACCCAATTCCCCCCTCACATTCGAACCCTACCCCATCCCACCCTTCTTCCAACCCTTTCAACACACAATTCATACACATAAGCCCCCACTTGGCGGAACCACTATCTCCCTCTTTTTCTACCCATTCACTTCTTCTTCTACTCTTTTCTTCCATTTTTTGCTCACGGACGAGCAAAGCTTTAAATTTTGGTGTTGAAAAAGCCTTGCTTTTTACTTTCCAGTCATACTTCTGGCACCAAAAGTTGGAGAATCATCTACAAAGTGGAAAGGAAAAGCCATAGCTTTCGCCTCCGAACCTTGGGAAAGGGAGAGATTCATTACTAAGGCTCATCAAGACCACTTCCATGAAGTAGTGGCAAAGAAAAGGGTGATCCTTGAAGTCCCCTTTAGGCTAAAAAAGAATGAGTACCTGGAGATCCGACAAGAAATCCGGAGGAGAGCTTGGGAAGTTCTAACAAATCCTATCTCGGAAGTTAGAATCTTGATGGTGCAAAAGTTCTATGCCAATGCATGGGTCACTAAACATCATGATACAAGTGTGAACCTAAGCCCCAATGATTGGAGCACCATGGTCCTAGAGTGACCTTTAGATTTCAGCCCGGAAAGTGTATGGTTGGCGCTCCATTTGCCTCCCATGCAAGGAGACCCACATCCTTACACTAGAAGAGTCAATTTTGATCAAAGGCTAGACCAAATCCTTTCAGACATTTCTATGGAAGGAGCACAATGAAGAATGGATGCTCATGGCAAGCTTATCTAACTAAGAAGGCTTGACCTCAAGCCTGTAACTAGAGGATAGTTGGAATTCATCAAACACTCTATCATCCCTACTAACAATTGATCAAAAGTGACCATTGATAGAGCTATCATAATTCATTGCATCATGCTTGGGAATGAGGTGGAGGCACACGAGGTAATACCTCAAGAATTGTACAAGAAAGCTGAAAAGCCTTCCACCTTAGCAAGGTTGGCTTTTCCCCACCTTATTTGTCACTTATGCAATTCAGCTAGAATTGTCATAGAAGGAGACACCCCCATTGAGGAAAACAAGCCCATCACTAAAAGAAGGATAGAGCAGGTTAGAGAACCGACGCATGAACCACAGCACGGGCATGTAGAGCCACCTCAACAAGAAATCCTTGAGATGCCTCAAGGGATGCATTTTCCTCCCCAAGGCTATTGGGACCAATTGCATATTTCTCTAGGAGAATTAAGCTCCAACATGGATCAGCAAAGGATGGGATACCAAGAGCACTCTACCATCCTCGATGAAATAAAAGAATATCAAAGAGTCATGAGGGAAGAGTAACAAAGACAGGGGCATGACATAGAAGGAATCAAGCACTCTATTGGATTCTCTAGAGGAAGCAGCAGCCGTCGTTACTAAGGAGGTCACGTTCCATACTCCCCTTTATTTATATTATTTTTCTATTTTCCATTGTATTTTATTACCTGTTTTCTATTTCTAGTGCATGATCATCTTTATTTATAACTTAAAGCTATTAAATATTCTGTATATCTCTCACCTTGCTTGAAAGAAAATTTAATTTGAAAAAGAATAGGGAGATACTTAAATTTCAAGTTATATCATAAGGATAGTTTAACTATCTTAATATGGTGGCATTGCTTTTACTTTCTGAATGCATGAATGAATAGTGCATATTTGATGTTGGAGTTAAGAATGTTGGCTCTTGAAAGAATGATGAAAAAGGAGAAGTATTCTTGGTAATCTGAAAAATCCAAAAATTGATTCTTGAAGCAAGAAAAAGTAGCAAAAAGAAAGAAAAAGAAAAAAAGGAAAGAACTGGAAAAAAAAAGAGAGAAGCAAAAAAAGCCAATAGGTCTATAAACCAAAAGGCAAGAGCAAGGATCCAAGACTTTGAGCATCAATAGTTAGGAGGGGCTAAAAGAAACAAAATCTTGGCCTAACAGTTCAAATGAGCTCCTCCCCTAACTAAATGCTTGTGGTGTGATGGTGTCAAGTGAAAAGCTTGAGACTTAGCAGTTAACGTCGTGATCCAAAGCAAAAGAGTGTGCTTAAGAACTCTGGACACCACTGGTTGGGGATTCTAGCAAAGCTGATTCACAATCTTAAAGGTTTCACGACCAAGACTCAAAAGAAGTTATGTTCAAGAATAAAAAAGAACTAAACTATGAGAGTCAATAATATCATCTGGATTCTGAGTTCCTAAAGAGACCAATTATTCTGAGCTTCAAAGGAAAGGGAGATGCCAAAACTACTCAAAAGTGAATAGCCACTAGTCCGGCTCATATAATTGAAAACTGAGCTTCATTGAAAACTCAGAGATTTATTGTATCATTCTCTTCTTTTTAGTCCTTCTTTGTTTTTGGTTGCTTGGGGACATGCAACAGTTTAAGATTGGTGTTCTGATGAGCGGATATTTTATACGCTTTTTGGCATCATTTTCATACTGTTTTTGTTATGTTTTGTTTAAGTTTTATTATATTTTCATAGGTTTTAGTGCAAAATTAATACTCTTTGGATTCTACTTTGAGTTTTTGTGTTTTATGATGATTTTAGGTATTTTCCAGATAAAATTGAAGAGTTTTGGCAAAGTCCAATTCATAGGCAAGGAAAGCGTAGCAGAAGTTGTCAAGATCTGACCTCCGTGTACTCAAACGAGCATTTTTGGAGCTACAAAGATCCAAATGATGCGTTCTCAATGGTGTTGAAAAGCTAACTTACAGATCTTTCCAGTAACATATAATGGTCTATACTTTTCTTCGAAGGAGCTTGCACATTCTGGGCATTGAACGCCAAGGAGCTATCCCCCAGCTAGCGTTCAACACCCCAAAGTTGGTGTTAAACTTCAACCACCCCCTAGTGGGCATTCAACACCCAACACAAGCACAATGCAGTGTGGTTGACCTCCTATTCCTCCAACTAGATGCCAAGCTCAGCCCAAGTACTCAACCAAAGTGGGCCCAAGGATGGATTTTGCACCTCTAGTCTATTCTATCATATTTTGTACTTCTTAATTATTAGATTCGTATATATAGAACAAATATCACCCTTGTTCAGGACCTTTATGCTGTATTTTCGAATAGATTACTACTTTCTGTAAGCTATGAGTCACTAACCTCCTAGGTTAAGGTTAAGAGCTTTGCTAATTCTTATGGATTAATAATATCATTGTTCTATTTCAATCTATGCTTAATTCCATTCTAAGATGTATCTTTTGTTCTTCATCCTAATGAATTGGGAGTGTAACTTGACCGTCATCCCTATTCTACATGGCTTCTTGCGAGACCTTAACAGGATAGTACTGAACCACAAGCTTGATTATACAACTCTTAAATGGTTAATCCATGACTTCGTTGGGACTTGGAGACATCAATTCAGCTGAGGTATGGGGCGATTACGGCCTTGGTGGTATAGGCTAGAATCAGGAAGTGGCATTCTCTAATCTGGAAGATCTAACCTTGTCTGCGGCGCTTTGAGTAGGATAACCAAGGGAATGGACTGCAGGAGCTTCACCCCTGTTCAGATTGGATGATCACTGACCTGACATTTGATCTGAAACAAAGGAAATTAATAACCACTGACTTGGCGTTAATCACTTACAGCCTGCCATGGAATGAGTCATAAGAAGTTGAAATAGACAGTGAGAAAAGTTGATCCAGAAGAAGGAAGCATCTCCGAAGTCTCAACCGTTCTCTTATCAATTAAATTCACATCTATCCAGTAATACTTTATTTATTCTATTTTTATGCATTTTTCCACAATAGGTATATCTATCCGTCTGACTAAGATCTACAAGATAGCCATTACTTGTTCAAACCAACAATCTCTATGGGATCGACCCTCACTCATCTGAGGTATTACTTGGACGACCCGATGCACTTGCTGGTCTATCTGTGGGAATATTGTGGAGTCAATTTCATGCACCAATATATATATGATATTCTCCGATCGATCTTGGCTTTGCAGGTTGAACTTGGAGCTTGATATTCTGTATATTTTGATATTCCACTCTTTATGTATATATTTTCTTTGCTTTTCTTCCTATTCAAGTTTCCGTTCACGCAAGCGATGCGCTTTTCTTTTTGCGACTTGTTGCTTAAGCTTTCCTTCAACGCTCCTCGATTATGAATTTCTTTCAACTATTACTGTGTATATCTTTTTTTTAGAGGTCGTAATATTACACCACCTCTATTTTATGACTTAAGCATAAAGCTCTGTGTGATAAGGCGTTACATAATGCATATGCACAGATCCTGTTTTCTCAAAAATTCTCTATTTTGACTGTTTGACTTTTTCGGCAAATTTGTGAACCCCTGTATAAGGTCTGATACCTAGATTTTAATCTCCGAAATAAGTGTGAGTATATGGAATGGATTGAATTGATATATTGAATGAGATGGTGGATTTGAGGGGTCAAAGTTAATGATAATTGATGAAAGCTTGTGGTTAATGAACCTACTAAATATAAAACTGATTAAAGAGTTTTTTGATGATTGATTGAAATCTAAATTACTGCAATAGCAAGGATGGTGGTAATTCCCACTTGTGCATTGATTGATATCTGCTCCGAAATGGGATGGTGGTTAATTCTGCTTGTTCGAGGTACCCGGTAAGGATGGTGGTTCATCTTGCTTACTTGTGGACTAATGTGATTAGCAAGGACGATAGTAAATTCTACTTGCACAATTGATCTGAAAACATTTTGGGTAAGGCCGGTTGGTTAATCTCGCCTGCTTTTATGGAACCTAAGAGTAAGGACAGTTGGTTAATCATGTTTACTCGAGTCGGGTTTAGAAACATAACCGACACATGAGCTCATGGCCAGTAGGGACATCTCAGGGAAGGTCTAGGACCTTGGCTGGCTAGCTGATGGCTGCACATCTCCTGATAAATCCACCAACCTGGGCTCATTAAGGACATCCTGCCCCCGACAAGTGTCGGACACGGCATATCACTCTCTACCAGTACCAGTACTCCTACGTCAGCCGATAGTCGAAGTACGGCTGAATGGATATGCGGTGTCCCTTCTGAAATTGAGCACTCCACGGGTCGTACCAACTGATGCGTGAGCATCTTTCCTATCTTTTTCTAGTGAATTTACGTCTAAATTGTTGAATTTAATAAGGAATTAATTATCTTTTAGCCAATATAGATGCTACTTTGAGTCTTTTGCAATTTTGTTTATTTTGGGTAGCATTCGGTTGGATTTGATGGAGTCTTTACAACACAAGCAGCAAAGGAGATGGCAGCGAGGAGTGACACGCACGCGTACTGACGCGTGCGCATGATTTGGAGATATCCATGGCGACGTGTGCGTGTGACTGACGCGTATGCGTGATTTAAATAATTGAACAGCGACGCGTGCACGTGATTGACGTGTCCGCGAGACTCGCGAAGAAGACCATCGACGCGTACGCGTGACTGACACGTACGCGTGACATGCGCCACATGCAGAAAAATGCAGAAAAACGCTGGGGGCGATTTTTGGGCTATTTTGACCCAGTTTTTAACCCAGAAAACACAGATTAGAAGCTGCAAAATAGACAAATCAAGTGGTCCCCACCCATCAACTGAAGACTTGTTAATTAATTCAAATTTTAAATTCAAATATTATTTTTTAGGAAAAGATATGATTTTAGTTTTAGATATTAGATTTTAAATTATTAGGATTAGACATAAAAGGAATGCCAACAGGGTGATTCCAGCATAACATTATCCCATTCTATTTCAAATTTACATTCCGTATTCCATAACATTCTACTCTGAACAATGAGCAACTAATCCTCCATTGTTAAGGTTAGGAGCTCTGTCTATTCGTATGGATTGATTTTATTGCTTTTTCTATTTTAATTTATGTAAGGATTTCTAATTTAAGAATTGTTTTCACTCTTTATTTTATGAAGTTGGGTGGAACGGAAGTATGACCCTCTTTCTATTTGAGTTCTTGTAAAACTTGGAAAAGCTCTTTACTTGAACAACAGCTTGAAAACAATTTTTCCTAAATTTTAATTATTTTGATTTAACAGGATACGTGACATATAATCCTTTTATTTTTGGGTAATTAAAGTTTTTGTGGCATATAAACTGGAATTTGATCATGTAGCTTCTAATTGGAATTAATTGACCAAGGAATTGGTAGTTAATGAATTTTAGAGGAGGTCTAAGGAATTAGGGTCTAGTCACATATAGTTTGCCATAAATTAAATCCTACATAATTAAAATAGTTAGTAAGAAAAGTTAATCCGGAAAAATAGATAACTCTGAAGCCTTAACTATTTCCCCATATATATTTCACAGCTCATTTACTGCTTGTTTTCTGAAATTCTTTTTAATGCTCTTTGAACATTCAAACATTATTTTCTGTTTGCCTGACTAAGCCTATCACTCAATAACTATTGCTTAATCCATCAATCCTCGTGGGATCAACCCTTACTCACGTAAGATATTACTTGGTATGACCCGGTGCACTTGCCGGTTAGTTTGTGGTTAGAAAATATCGCATCACCAACCACGCAACTTGGTCGGCCACCATACATCCTCGCCCCGACCAGTGGTAGTCAGGAACTTATCAACGTTCATTAGGTCCCCAGGCACTTGTTACTCGCCATTGAACTGACGTTTGACACGGTCCGGATGGTAGAACTATACTATGTTGAAGCATACAAGGGTGACAACAGACATCCATGTCTCCCACTTTGTCTCCTCCTTAAGCCATAGGGGGCAAATATCCTGCAGAACAGGGTTATCGTATGGCGTCCACATAAACTACAATGGATGCATTGAAACAGGTGTCAGTAATAAATGCTATAAAATATTTGACTAATCTAGCAACTGAACAAAATAAAATGACACATGGCTTACCTCATCCCAGAGTAACTAATCCAACTCTCGATGCCATCTGTGGACCCTCTGTTTGTGCTGGTCGCTGCTCTACTGTGTCATCCCAATCAACTTGTGGACAGTTGTAAAATTAACCACCATTCATTCAATCTGTATTAATAATGTTAAGCGAAAAATGAAGAATAGTAAAACCAATTTAAACATTACCTCACAGCCATAGGGAACATGTGAATCTGTCGCTTAGGTGGACACCACTTAGGAAATCTCTAGTATACCCAAGAAACAAACAGGAGTGCACCCGGTGATGTCTGTGGTGGATTGGTGTGCCGCTAAGCATAAGGAGTGGTATGTCCATGCTACCACTACAGATACCCATGACTGACTATGGCACCTCGTAAAGTCGTCCAATAGTGGGAGCCACCAAAGATGAACCTAATTATTGGACTTATCAATCATTAGGTAACCTCCAATCATCAACAATATGTAGCACCTTACATACTGTCGAAGGGTGGCTAGGTCATCAACACCGGGTGACATCTGTCGGACACGATCTCGAAGCCATGTCAGCTTTAGGGAGAAGGACTCATTCCTTTATGCTCCCAGCTACTGGACTGGAGGAGGCCTAGCTCCAAGTAGCCTCTCAACCAGCTCCCAGTACCGTACCACGTGTGAAAGTCACAAAAGTAACCACCCACGGGCTCTTTATTAGTGCACAGCCCGAGGTGGTATGCGATGTCCTAGTGGGTGCATTCACCCCATGGCATATAGAAGGTGTGGGTCTTTGGCGCCAATGCTCAATGAATGTTGTAATTAGGGAGTTGTCGAAGACAAAATCCTTGAGCGGCAACGCATCACCAAACCCGGCTTCCCTCAAGTACGGGACAATGGCGTCTGGTGGTAGGAGTGTGTGACTCACTCTCCTCGGAAAAAGCAGGCAAGGCCTCTGGTAAACAATAAGAATACCGAATCAGGAACTAATTTGTCTTATAAGTAAACTATTCAAGCAAATAAGTACAAACACTTAAATTATAAATTTATTTACATCAAAAAGTTTACTTGAATAATGAAATTGATTAGATAGATAATTAACTTTAATGTCTATTTTAATGCAAATGAAAATGTCTCCTAAGATAATAATGACTACACTTTCCATTTTAATTAATTTAAAAAAATTATTTAGTGAAATAGTGAATAACAAAATTTATTTTGTAACTCCTATATATGGTAGATTAAGTGAAAATGTTTACTTAAGAAAACTTAACAAAAAATAATTTATTTAGATATTTGGTAAATACATATATAAATATTTTACTTCATGATTAGATTTATTACAAATTGTTAATACCCTAAATTGATAACTAAATTAACAAACATATGCTTAACAATAACTTAGCATACTAGCATTTAAACCTAACATCATATCCTAGCATTTAAACAAATCCTAACCTTAGTTAATAACCTTAATTAATAACTAAATCAATAACATCCAATTTAACTTGTACCTAACATCATATCCTAGTATTTAAACCGATAATTAACATGTACTACATACTACCTACGTAAACCTACCCTAATTAGGGAATTACATCTATGCTTTAACATAAACATAAAACAGAAAACAATACCAACCTCAAAGTCCTCTGCCCCTGCAATGTACCAAGTTATGTTGAGTCTGTTAATGTCTCCATCGTGGTTATCAGCGCGCGCCATATTCTTTGAGTAACTCGGAAATATGATTAGAAAGGGTTAAAAGTGGGAGAAAATGCCAAAAAAGAAAAGTCAAAGGGTTAAAACGTTCACTGTGGACGAGATACATATATAGGCCTCTGCTCCTCTTATCTCGTTTACAGTGAGATACATATATAGGCCTCTGCTCCTCTTATCTCGTTTACACTATAAACGAGATAAGGTCGTTACACAACACGTGTATAAACGTGATATGACCACGTCTTCTTTAGTCTTATCTCGTTTTCAGTATAAACGAGATACATGTTAACTTATTTCATTTATACTGTAAACGAGATAAGTGATGTGATGCTTTTCGGTAAAAACACTCGTAAATACTTATTTTCGTAATTAATGTATTTATCTTATTTATTTAAAAAAATCCTATTTTCAGTTGTATTTAGCATTATTATTTAATTTAAATTTTTATAATTATTAAAATTAATAAATAATATAAATATTAAAAATAATTTTCTTTCGGATAATATTATTATTGGGGTGTTATAATATTATATTATTTTATATTTGCTAATAAAATAAATAAATAACATAAACATTTCTTCCATTGTATCTCCGTATCTCCCAACAATCTTTCTTCCGTATCAAGCTAGCTCGGATAAGTCAATCGCACCCACCGTCATACATCTTGTATTTTGTATAGAATATCTATGTGTCAGACTCATAAACGTTGTAGTGGACTCCTTTAAAGATAGTGTAACTCCAAATTGCTGCGATGACCACTTTCTAAAACTGTATTCCATTTCGATTTTGAACTCTTCGTCCTTAGGACCAGCAACACCTACAAAAATCCATCCAAAATACAAATTAAGAAAAACGTATTACTCACTCATCACGTACCTATGTTTGCATATTCAGAAAATTTCGTTGCATGCATGGTGTCAAGATCTAAGCTATACATAAAAGGTAAAACGTCTATCAGTTGACTGACTGCGGAAGGAACCACTACACTTTTCACTACTGTCTCAACTCCCACATTACCATCCTCGTCCTCCCACCGACTTCATAGATAACTTTGAAGTCATATTTGCTATCACTGTTCATTTCTTTGTACACTTCAACTCTATCATCTTCTATGTCTGAGTTATGTTGAATCTCATCTGCATCTATATTTTCAAACTCAATATATAACTCAATCTTTACCATTAGATTTTGCACCGAAGGTTAGCGGCGAGTTTACCGGAAAATTTAACAATGAATTCATCGTGTAAAAAAGTTACTATCGGATTCAATTTTTCGATGGTAAATTCGCCGGTAATAATTGGAAGAAAAAAATTGGTACGATGTTACCATTGGATTTAGAGGCAGAATAATCTGATGGTAATGTAATTAAATAAAACATGCCGTTTTAATCATAGGCTATGCATTACCAGCGAATTTTTTATGATAAGTTTGCTGGTAAAATTAAGCCCAAAATTTAAATTTGGGAACCCTAATTTAGAGACCCTCAGTTTTATAGAACCCTCTCTCCCTCATTTTTGAGCCTCTTACTCTCCCTCCCATACCTCTCACTCTCAATCTCTCTGTAAATCCCAGATAAATAGTAAATAACTAATGAATAAATTAATTATTATTCAAAAAAATTAAGAAATTAAATTTTATAATTAAAAGAAGTAGAAATAATTAAAATACAAATTTTAATACTAATTTTAAAGATTTTAGCCCAAAAACAAGCCAACGGGACGAACTGGTTGAACCGGGCCCAAGGCCCATCATATAAAGCCAAAAATCAGCTCCTTGCTCTTCATTAAAATGGAATCACGCTACATTGTGGGAAGGGAAACCATGGAACCCTAACTTCATCTCCTCCCAAATTTTAATTACACATATCTTTCAATCTGGAGCTCTTCAATTCTAACTAAATATTAAATTTCGTGCCCAGTTCTCTTTTTTCCTCTTTTTCACATTTTTGGTTTGGGAATTGAGAAATTTTGATGATTTTGATGATTTAGGTGAACTCTAGCAACAAAAAATCACTAAGTTTAGTCCAATTGACTCATAGATAACGGTAAGAAAACCCTACCCCTTGTGAATTATTGAATTAATGAGTCATATGTTAATTATTGTGATATTGTGTGGATTAGATTTTATTTCTTGTTAATGTGGAGTTCAATTGGTGGTTTGGAACGAAGTTTCTATGGCTGAGCTTGTGGAATTGACGTTGGTGGCTTGGAGCTTGTGGAAGGAGAGGCGTTTTGAGGTATTTCGAGCTTAGGGAGGAATCAACCAAGGTATGGTTTTGGTTATTCGTAGTTAATCTTTTATGTCACGTGAAAACTTAGGCTATGACGAACCCCAATTTGACGGTTTATTTTGTATTGAATTTAGAGTATTTTGATAACCTTTTGTCACATTTAGCCTATGAATTAGCATGGTTTTATAACTTCTCCTTTAATTGTGCTTAAGAGTGAAAACATGCTTTTTAGGTCTTAAAATAGCTAAATCTAATTCTCCTTGATTCCATTAGATGCCTTGATATGTTTGTTAAGTGATTTAAGGTTTAGGAGGCAAAGATTGGATCAAGGGAATGAAGAAAGAAGCATGAAAAGTTGGAGAACTCATGAAGAAATGAAAGAACCGGAAACCTGTCAAGCCGACCTCTTCGCACTTAAATGACCATAACTTGAGCTACAAAAATCCAAATGATGCGGTTCCAGTTGGGTTAGAAAGCTAACATCCGGGGCTTCGAAACGATATAAGATTTGCCATAGTTGCTACACGTATGGTGGCGCGCACGCACAAAGTACGCGCACGCACCGTTGCTGCCACCTGGTTCACTAAAAGCAAAACGTGGCCAGCGAATTCTAAAGCCTTGTGGGCCCAATCCAACTCATTTCTGATGCTATTTAAGCCAAGGATTGAAGGAGAATCAACATACTTTACCATATGTTAGTTACCATTAGTTCATTTCCACACATTAGGATTAGTTCTAGAAGTAGTTTCTAGAGAGAGAAGCTCTCACTTCTCTCTAGGATTAGGATTAGGATTAGGTTTAATTCTTAGATCTAGGTTTTAATCTTTGGTTTCTTCTACTTCTACCTTTCAATTCTTTGTTGCTACATTCATCTTCCTCTATTCTTTTGTTGTAATTTCCTTTATGTTGTTTTTTGTGTTTTGTTGTAGATCTACTTTTGTTTCTTCCTTTTTCTTTCAATTCAATTCAAGGTAAATCATAATAATTGTGTTCCTTTTGATTTATGTTGTTAACTCCTTTCAATAATTGTTGTTAGATTTTGTTCTTGTTGTTGATTTACTATGTTTTCCTTTTATGCCTTCCAAGTATATATATGTGAATATTGTGAATAGCTTGATTCTTGGATTGCTTGTTAGTTTTTGCTAGTTTTAGGACTTTGTTTCATTATCTCTTGTTAGCTCTTGTTTTTATTTTCTCTTTTCATCATGAATTCTCAATTTGACTATGAGTTTGGTTCTAACTATGTTGTAGGTGATGGAAGCTACCATGAAGATATGCATCAAGGATGGGACAACCAAAGGTGGGGGGAGCCATATGTATGTGATCAATCCTCTTGGCAACAACCTCCACCAATGCATTATGAACAAGAGCCATTCTATGATGCATATCAATCCAATGGCTATGGTGAATCCACTTGTGACTTTCAAGAACCACCACCATATGCCTATGATCCATACCCTCAACATAACCCTCAACCATACTCACAAGCCCATTCTTACCAACCACCTTCATATGAACCTAATCCATATCCATCCTACCAACAACCATATGAGCCATATAGACCACATATAGAGCCACCACCATTCTAACATCAATATTTTCAAGAGCCACCCCCTCCATGTTATTACCAAGATGAACCACCTCCAATGTATACTAACTTTCAACCACAAAATGAATTCTACCCTCCACCACAACCCTCCATGGAAGAGCACTCATGTCCATCAATCCAAGAGCAAGATGATCTTACCTATGTTTTCAAGTTGGAACAAGATCACCTCAAGGAAGCAATGGATTGGCTTCAAGCAACCATCCGTCAAAAGATAGACTCATGGGACAAGCAAAATATATGCAAGGATGATTGTGGAGGAGCAACCATGGAGTGTGTTGTGCAACAAGTGGAACGAGTGGAGAATATTGAACCACCACAACTCTACCAAGAAGAACCATCTTCCTACTATGAACCCTTCCCCCAAAATGATGAATCCTTCCACCCACCCCAATCTCTAATAGATGAAACCCTTGGTGTTCTTGTTCAAGGGCAAGAAGAGATGAAAAGGGATGTGCAAAATTTCATGGCTGCCTTGGATGCGGTAACAAATCAATTAGCCTCCCAATGCTTGAACACTCAAGGAACTCCCATGGCTACATGTGGAGAATCGAATGAAGAACATAGCATGAAGGAGAGATCGAGCTGTCTGTTACAGAAGTGACTTCCACCATCACTAATGAGTGTCCTTGGGACACCAAACCGACTGAAAATATATCTCTGAAAAAAACTCATCACCACTTTGGCATCATTGGTGGGTAGAGCTACAGCTTCTACCCACTTGGACACATAATCAACTACCACTAGAATATAGTTGTTGGAATGTGAGGGTGGAAAAGATCCCATGAAATCAATACCCCACACATCAAACAACTCTACCTCAAGAATTCCCTGCTGTGGCATCTCATGCTTGGCAGAGAGATTTTGAGCTCTTTCACACCTGTCACAGTGCTTCACAAATTCTCTTAAATCTCTGAAGAGAGTCAGCCAGTAAAATCCGCTCTGAAGGACTTTTGTAGATGTCCTTTCACCACCAAAGTGGCCTCCATAATTGGAACCATGACAGTGCCAAAGAATCTGTTGTGTTTCTTCATCTGGAACACATCTCCGGATTATACCATCTGAACATCTTTTAAAAAGGTATGGTTCCTCCCAAATGTAGTACTTTGCATCAGTCAATAGCTTCTTTACTTGTTGCCTACTGTACTCCTTTGGAATAAAATTCATGGCCTTGTAATTTGCAATGTCTGTAAACCATGGAGCCTGCTGAATGAAGAACAATTGCTCATCTAAAAATGTCTCAGTCACAGCTGTGGGTGGTTGTACTCCTTTTTTAGGCTCAATTCTGGAAAGATGGTCAGCTACTTGATTTTCTGACCCTTTCCTGTCTTTTATCTCAATATCAAACTCCTGAAGGAGTAACACCCATATGATTAATCTTGGTTTAGAATCCTGTTTGGTTAGAAGGTACTTCAAAGCAGCATGATTAGTATAAACAATAACCTTAGAACCAATCAAATAGGACATAAACTTATCAACAGCATACACAATAGCTAATAATTCTTTTTCTGTAGTTGTGTAATTTCTTTGGGCATAATTTAACACACAGCTAGCATAGTAAATGACATGTATAAGCTTGCCATGCCTCTGTCCTAAAACAACTCCTATAGAAAAATCACTAGCATCACACATCAATTCAAATGGTAAATCCCAGTCAAGGGGAGCTATAATATGAGCAGAGGTAAGGTTTGCTTTTAGAGTTTCAAAAGCATGCAGGCATTCAGCATTAAACACAAAAGGAACATCAACAACCAACAGGTTGCTTAATGGTTTAGCAATTTTTGAAAGGTCCTTTATAAATCTTCTATAAAATTCTGCATGACCCAAGAAATTCCTGATTGCCTTAACATTAGCTGGTGGTGGTAATTTTTCAATTACCTCCACCTTTGCTCTATCAACCTCAATCCCCTTACTTGAAATTCGGTGTCCAAGAACAATATCTTCTGTAACCATAAAATGACATTTTTCCCAATTTAAAACAAGGTTTGATTCTTGACACCATTTCAAGATCAGAGATAAATGCTTAAAGCAGGATTCAAACGAATTACCAAAGATAGAAAAATCATCCATAAATACCTCAATAAAGGGCTGGAGCATTACAAAGTCCAAATGGCAATCTCCTGTAAGCAAATACTCCAAAAGGGCATGTAAATGCTGTCTTTTCTTGATCTTGAGGGTCCACTGCAATTTGAATATATCCAGAATATCCATCTAGAAAATAATAAAAAGCATGACTAGCTAACCTCTTAAGCATCTGATCAATGAAAGGCAAGGGGAAGTGATCCTTCCTTGTAGCAGTGTTGAGCCTCCTGTAGTCTATACATATTTTCCAACCTGTGACTGTTCTTGTAGGAATAAGCTCATTCTTTTCATTCGTGATCACTGACATCCCTCCTTTCTTAGGAACCACCTGCATAGGACTTACCCAAGGGTTGTGGTGCACAAAATTGTGTATGCCAATATTAATGGACTATTTAACATAGCTTCGTACCACTAACCAGCAAGTGCACTGGGTCGTCGAAGTAATACCTTACGTGAGTAAGGGTTGATCCCACGGAGATTATTGGTTTGAAGCAAGCTATGTTTATTTTATTATTCTTAGTCAGGATATTAATTAAAATTATCAGTTGAAATTATTAGAAAAATAAAAGAGTGTGAAATAGTTACTTGTTGTGCAGTAATGGAGAATATGTTGGGGTTTTTGGAGATGCTTTGTCCTCTGAATCCCTGCAACATAATGCTTACTCACTTTCATAAATGCAAAGCTCCTTCCATGGCAAGTTGTATGTAGGGAATCACCATTGTCAGTGGCTACCTCCCATCCTCTCAGTGAAAACGGTCCAGATGCTCTGTCACAGCACGGCTAATCAGCTGTTGGTTCTCGATCATGTTGGAATAGGATCCATTGATCCTTTTGTGTTTGTCATCACGCCTAGCAATCGCGAGTTTGAAGCTCGTCACAGCCATTCAATCCTTGAATCATACTCAGAATACCACAGACAAGGTTTAGACTTTCCGGATCATCAAGAGTGGCCGCCATCAGTTCTGAATGAACATCTTAGATAGGAACAAGCGTGTTTAAATGGAAAACAAAGGTAATTGTATTAATTCATCGAGACGCTGCAGAGCTCCTCACCCCCAACAATGGAGTTTAGAGACTCATGCCGTCAAAGAGTATGTAATTTAGATCTAAAAATGTCATGAGGTCCAAGAAATGTCTGTAAAAGTTGTTTAAATAGTAAACTAGTAACCTAGGTTTACAGAAAATGAGTAAACTATGATAGATAGTGCAGAAATCCACTTCTGAGGCCCACTTGGTGTGTGCTGGGGCTGAGACTTAAGCTTCTCACGTGCCTGGGGCTGTTTTGGGCGTTCAACGCCAGGTTGTAACCTGTTTCTGGAGTTGAACTCCAGCTTGTAACCTGTTTCTGGCGCTGGACGCCAGACAGCAGCATGATACTGGCGTTGAATGCCAGTTTACGTCATCTATCTTCGCGCAAAGTATGGACTATTATATATTGCTGGAAAGCCCTGGATGTCTACTTTCCAACGCCATTAAGAGCGCGCCAATTGGACTCCTGTAGCTCCAGAAAATCCATTTCGAGGGCAGGGAGGTCAGAATCCAACAACATCAGCAGTCCTTTTTCAGCCTAACTCAGATTTTTACTCAGCTCCCTCAA
>NC_029775.3:32274846-32276273 GCF_000817695.3 Arachis duranensis
CAGATAGTATTATTGATTCTCCTAGTGTAGTATGTTGATTCTTGAACACAGTTACTTTATGAGTCTTGGCTGTGGCCCTAAACACTTTGTTTTCCAGTATTACCACCGGATACATAAATGCCACAGACACATGACTGGGTGAACCTTTTTCAGATTGTGACTCAGCTTTGCTAAAGTCCCCAGTTAGAGGTGTTCAGAGCTCTTAAGCACACTCTTTTTGCTTTGGATCACGACTTTAACCACTCAGTCTCAAGTTTTTTCACTTGGACCTGCATGCCACAAGCATATGGTTAGGGACAGCTTGATTTAGCCGCTTAGGCCTGGAACTATTTCCTTGGGCCCTCCTATTCACTGATGCTCAAAGCCTTGGATCCTTTTCACCCTTGCCTTTTGGTTTTAAGGGCTGTTGGCTTTTATTCCTTCTCTTGATCCAATGATTTCTTGTAAAGAAAAATAAATTATAACTTAATTGGAAATAAAACCAGAATAGATATACTAATTACTACTACTACTACTACTATATATATTTCCTAAGGTAAATTTCTATAATAACACTATCACAGAGTTAAAGCTAAAATTAGAACTCAACAACCTGTGTTTTGAGAAGTAGATGTTCCTCTGATCTGTGGGGTGCTTGGTCCTTCAATGATTAATTTCTGGCACTTCAGCTCCCTTAAATCACGCCCTTGCTCTTCCTGTTCCTTAAACAGTTTGCAAAGCATGCTACTTTGATTGTTCTGTTCTTCCTTTATTTGGTTCATAGCTTCTTGCAATTTGGAAATAAATGTCTCAAGATGTTCCCAATATTCGAATTGAGGAAGTTCTGGGAGGACTTCCTGTACTCTCTTCTTGATTGGATCATCTTGCAACTGTTGTCTGTCTATTGATATTCTAGTGATTGGCCTTTCAACTGAGATATACTCTTTATTCCCATCTTCACTCCAGCATCTCTGCAGAGCATAGAAATTAAGCTTGGATAGGCCAATCTGATATCCTTGTCATTCCTGTTTGCTATTTTGTATAGTTCACACGAGATCAGTTGATGGACTTCTACTTCTTTTCCCAACATAATGCAGTGAATCATCACTGCTCTTTTAATAGTAACTTCAGAACGGTTGCTGGTGGGCAATATAGAATGCCCAATGAAATCCAACCAGCCTCTGGCTACTGGTTTGAGATCTTCTCTTTTGAGTTGATTTGGGATGCCAGTCGTGCTGGTGGTCCACCTGGCTTCAGGGTTGCATATATCCTCTAGAATCTTGTCCAAGCCTTTATTTACCCTCATCATTCTCCTATTAAAGGAGTATGGGTCATCTTTCAGTTGAGGAAGCTTAAAGATCTCCCTGATTTTGTCAGGATGGGTATGAACAATCTTTCCTCTGACTAAGGTTCGATGATCATAGAGGGCAGCTCCAATTATTCTTTGC
>NC_029775.3:32276647-32278371 GCF_000817695.3 Arachis duranensis
TCACGGATAAGCACACCAAACTTAGAGGTTTGCTTGTCCTCAAGCAAAAGAAAAGAGAGAAGAGGAATAGGAGGAGAGCAAATGTGGAATGGTGTATGATGAGAGGGGCGCCGAAAGTGGATATAAAGGGAGGGGGTGGGTTTTCGAAAATAAGAAAGAGATATAAGATAAAAGATATGATTTATAAAAGATAAATATGACAAAAAAAGGATATAATTTAAAAAGATATGAATGATATTTAAAAATAAATTTGAAATTTATAATTTGAAAAAGATTTTAAAAGATAATTAAGTTTGAAAAGAGATTGGAAAAAGAGTTGGATTGGATTGAAAATCATCTGTCTTTATGGATTAAGATGCATGTAAAATCTTTGAAATAGGGATTTCAGAAATTAGAGATTTAGAAATTAGGATTAAAATTTTTAAAATTGAAGGATGATATTTGGAAACATGTTTATGCAAGAAATCATTAATTGAAACATAAAAATTAGCAAAAAAAAATTTTTTGAAGAAAAACGAATTTTACCTCCTCCCCACCATTCTGGCGTTAAACGCCCAAACGCTGCATGTTTTGGGCATTTAACGCCCAATTGTTGCTTCTCCTGGGCGATCAACGCCCAGCTGTTGCTTCTTTCTGGCGTTGAACGCCAGGAAGTCCTTTGTCACTGGGCGTTTTTCTGAACGCCGAGGACGCTGTCAATCTGGCGTTAAACGCCTAGAAGGTTCTTCTTTCTAGCGTTTAACGCCCAGAAGATGCTCCTTTCTGGCGTTTAACGCCCAGATGGCTACCCTTACTGGCGTTGAACGCCTAGTGGGTGCTTCTTTTGGGCGTTCAACGCCCAAAACGTTTTTTACTGGCTTTTTCATGCCAGTGAGCTTCCAAATTTCCCTGTAACTCTGTAATTTCAATCAATTGCTATTTTACCTTTTGAAGATACTTTGACATATACCTGTAAAAATCAATTAATTAGCAAAAACAAATAAAATTAAATTTTGTGAATGGTTGGGTTGCCTCCCAGCAAGCGCTTCTTTAATGTCATTAGCTGGACTATTATTGAGCTTTTAATTAAGTCTCAGTTTTGAGCATTCTTGCTCAAAATTGCTTTCAAGATAATGTTTAACTCTCTGTCCATTAACAATGAACTTTTTGTTAGATTCATTATCCTGAAGCTCTACGTATCCATATGGTGAGACACTTGTAATCACATATGGACCTCTCCACCGGGATTTTAATTTCCCAGGGAATAATTTGAGCCTAGAATTAAATAGCAGAACTTTCTGCCCCGGCTCAAAGACTCTGGATGACAATTTCTTATCATGCCATCTTTTCGCTTTCTCTTTGTAAATTTTTGCATTTTCGAAAGCATTGAGTCTAAATTCCTCTAGCTCATTTAACTGGAGCAATCATTTTTCTCCAGCTAACTTGGCATCAAGGTTCAAGAATCTGGTTGCCCAGTAGGCCTTGTATTCCAGTTCCACTGGCAAGTGACATGCCTTTCCATACACAAGCTGGTATGAAGAGGTCCCTATAGGGGTCTTGAATGCTGTTCTGTATGCCCACAGAGCATCATCCAAGCTTCTTGCCCAATCCCTTCTACGGTTAATTACAGTCCGTTCCAAGATTCTTTTGAGTTCTTTATTTGAGACTTCAGCTTGCCCATTAGTCTGTGGGTGATATGGAGTGGCCACCCTGTGGCTAACTCCATAACGAACCAAAGTAGAATA
>NC_029775.3:32278429-32279704 GCF_000817695.3 Arachis duranensis
GCAACTGTCACAATTAAGCACAAACACTCGGGAATCTTTATAGAGAGTAGGCCAGTAGAAGCCACATTGGAGGACTCTTGTAGCTGTTCGCTCACTTCCAAAATGTCCTCCATATTGTGATCCATGGCAATGCCATAGGATTCTCTGTGCTTCTTCTTTAGGCACACATCTACGGATTACTTTGTCTGCACATCTCTTGAAGAGATATGGTTCATCCCAAAGATAGTACTTTGCATCTGTGATCAACTTATTTGATTGCTGTCTATTATACTCTTTGGGTATGAATCTTACTGCCTTGTAGTTTGCAATGTCTGCAAACCATGGCACTTCCTGGATGGCAAAGAGTTGCTCATCCGGAAAGGTCTCAGAGATCTCAGTGAGAGGGAGGGACGCCCCTTCTACTGGTTCTATTCGTGACAGGTGATCTGCTACTTGGTTTTCTGTCCCTTTTCTGTCTCTTATTTCTATATCAAACTCTTGCAGAAGCAACACCCATCTGATAAGTCTGGGTTTTGAATCCTGCTTTGTGAGTAGATATTTAAGAGCAGCATGATCAGTGTACACAATCACTTTTGATCCTACTAAATAGGATCTGAATTTGTCAATGGCGTAAAACACTGCAAGTAGCTCTTTTTCTGTGGTTGTATAATTCTTCTGTGCATCATTTAGCACACGGCTGGCATAGTAAATGACATGCAGAAGCTTGTCATGCCTTTGTCCCAACACTGCACCAATGGCATGGTCACTGGCATCACACATCAATTCAAATGGTAATGTCCAGTCTGGTGCAGAGATGATTGGTGCAGTAACCAATTTAGCTTTCAGAGTCTCAAATGCCTGCAGACACTCTTTATCAAAGATAAATGGCGTGTCAGCAGCTAGCAGGTTGCTCAGAGGTTTGTTAATTTTTGAAAAATCCTTTATAAACCTCCTATAGAATCCTGCATGCCCCAGAAAGCTTCTGATTGCCTTAACATTGGCAGGTGGTGGTAATTTTTCAATTACCTCTACCTTAGCTTGATCCACCTCTATTCCCTTGTTCAAAATTTTGTGCCCAAGGACAATTCCTTTAGTCACCATAAAGTGACATTTTTCCCAGTTTAAAACCAGGTTAGTCTCTTGGCATCTTTTCAGAACAAGTGCTAGATGGTCAAGACAGGAGCTGAATGAGTCTCCAAATACTGAAAACTCATCCATGAAGACTTCTAGGAATTTTTCCACCATATCAGAGAAAATTGAGAGCATGCACCTCTGAAAGGTTGCAGGTGCATTGCA
>NC_029775.3:32279849-32282309 GCF_000817695.3 Arachis duranensis
AAGCAGTAGTATTCATGACCTGCTAGTCTTTCTAGCATCTGGTCTATGAATGGTAAAGGAAAATGATCCTTTCTGGTGGCTTTATTGAGCCTTCTATAATCAATACACATACGCCACCCTGTAACTGTTCTTGTTGGAACCAGTTCATTTTTTCATTATGAACCACTGTCATGCCTCCCTTCGTAGGGACGACTTGGACATGGCTTACCCAGGGGCTATCAGAAATGGGATAAATAATCCCAACCTCTAGTAATTTAGTGACCTCCTTCTGCACCACCTCCTTCATGGCTAGATTAGCCGCCTCTGTGGTTGAACCATTGGCTTAGCGTCACCCTCTAATAGGATCTTGTGCATGCATTTGGCTGGGCTAATGCCCTTAAGATCACTGATGGACCACCCAAGAACTGTCTTGTGTGTCCTTAGCACTTGAATTAGTACTTCCTCTTCCTGTGGCTCTAAAGTAGAGCTTATGATTACAGGAAAGGTATCACCTTCTCCCAGGAATGCATATTTTAGGGATGGTGGTAATGGTTTGAGCTCGGGTTTAGGAGGTTTCTCCTCTTCCTGAGGGATTTTCAGAGGTTCTATTATTCTCTCTGATTCCTCCAGATCAGGTTGAACATCTTTAAAGATGTCCTTTAGCTCTGATTCGAGACTCTCAGCCATGTTGACCTCTCTTACCAGAGAGTCAATAATATCAACACTCATGCAGTCATTTGGGGTGTTTGGATGTTGCATAGCTTTGACAACATTCAACTTAAACTCCTCCCCATTGACTCTCAAGGTTACTTCCCCTTTTTGGACATCAATGAGGGTTCGGCCAGTTGCTAGGAAAGGTCTTCCTAGAATGAGAGTTGCACTCTTGTGCTCCTCCATTTCCAGCACCACAAAGTCAGTAGGAAAGGCAAATGGCCCAACCTTGACAATCATGTCTTCAATCACGCCTGATGGGTATTTAATGGAGCCATCAGCGAGTTGAAGACATATCCGGGTTGGTTTGACTTCTTCAGTCATACCGAGCTTTGTGATAATAGATGCAGGTATTAGGTTGATACTTGCCCCAAGATCACATAGAGCTTGCTTGGTACAATTACCCTCTAATGTGCATGGTATCATAAAGCTCCCGGGATTTTTAAGCTTCTCAGGTAAGCTTTTCAGAATGACTGCACTGCATTCTTCAGTGAGGTAAACCTTTTCAGTCTCCCTCCAATCCTTCTTATGACTTAAGATCTTTTTCATGAACTTAGCATAAGAGTGTATTTGCTCAAGTGCTTCTGCAAACGGAATCTTTATTTCAAGAGTCCTGAGATAGTCTGCAAAGTGGGCAAATTGCTTATCCTGTTTCGCTTGGCGGAGTTTTTGAGGATAAGGCATTTTGGCTTTGTATTCCTCAACCTTAGTTGCTGCAGGTTTATTGCCTACAGATGTGGATTGGGAAACCTTTTTAGAAGGGTTGTTATCAGCACTTGTATGTGACTGATCCCCCACTGGCGTTTGAATGCCAGGGGTGGAAGCTGGAGTGGCGTTAGACGCCAACTCCTTATCTGTTACTGGCGTCTGAACGCCAGAACTGTGCTCCCTTTGGGCGTTCAACGCCGGATTTATGCTTGTTTCTGGCGTTGAACGCCAGGAATGAGCATGGTCTGGGCGTTCAGTGCCAGCATTATTCCTCTCTGGGCTCTGATTGTCCTCAGAGGGATTTTGAGTAGCCATTTGTTCATTTCTTGGCTTCCTGCTGCTTTGAAGTGAGGTATTTAATGTTTTCCCACTTCTTAATTGAAATGCTTGGCATTCTTCTGCTATTCGTTTTGACAGTTTCCTTTCTGTTTGCTTTAACTGTACTTCCATATTCCTGTTAGCCATTCTTGTTTCCTGTAGTATTTCCTTGAATTCGGCTAGCTGCTTGGTTAGAAAGTCTAATTGCTGATTGATTTCATTAGCCTGATCCACAAGACTGAGTTCAGCAGTTACTGTTTTAGCTTCTTCTTTCATGGAAGGTTCACTGCTTAGGTACATATGCTGATTTCTGGCAACTGTATCAATAAGCTCTTAAGATTCTTCAATTGTTCAACTGTATCAATGAGCTCTTGAGCTTCTTCTATTGTCTTTCTCATGTGTATAGATCCACCAGCTGAGTGGTCTAGAGAAATTTGAGCTCTTTCTGTAAGCCCATAGTAGAAGATGTCTAGCTGGACCCACTCTGAAAACATGTCAGAGGGGCATTTTCTTAGCATCTCTCTGTATCTCTCCCAGGCATCATAAAGAGATTCATTATCTCCTTGTTTGAAGCCTTGTATGCTTAGCCTTAGCTGTGTCATCCGTTTTGGAGGAAAGTAGTGATTCAGGAATTTTTCTGACAGTTGTTTCCATGTCTTTATGCTGTTTTTAGGTTGGTTATTTAACCACCTCTTAGCTTGATCTTTTACAGCAAATGGAAACAGTAATAATCTGTAGACATCT
>NC_029775.3:32282426-32282787 GCF_000817695.3 Arachis duranensis
ACTTACTAGCAATTTTGCTGCACCGTGATAATGAGCTGAGGATTCAACTCAAAACTACTGACTCCGATGGAGGGTATACAAATACTACTCCCATATGAAGCAGTAGTGGGGTTAGCATATGACCCCAGAGTCCTCCTGGACTGTTCATTTCCACTTAGTTCCATGATGGAGCAAGGGAGATGATATGGATATTGATATGTCTATTTTATTATAAAAATAATTTTTGAAATAATAAAATAAAACAAAAACCGAAATAAAAATAGAACAAATAAAGAAAGAAAACTAAAAATTAAAATTTATAAAAAAATTTGAAAAAGTTTATGAATATTTTCAAAAATTTGAGGAGAGAGAAAAGGGTTAG
>NC_029775.3:32283272-32299776 GCF_000817695.3 Arachis duranensis
TGGGATCGACCTCACTCATGTGAGTTATTATTACTTGATGCGACCCGGTACACTTGCCGGTGAGTTTTGTGTTGGATCGTTTTCCACACATCAACTTGTTGAGTCAATGGTGCACGAAATTGTGTATGCCAATATTAATGGACTATTTAACACAGCTTCGTACAACTAACCAGCAAGTGCACTGGGTCGTCCAAGTAATACCTTACGTGAGTAAGGGTCGATCCCACGGAGATTATTGGTTTGAAGCAAGCTATGTTTATTTTATTAATCTTAGTCAGGATGCCAATAAGATTATTTGGATTTAATTGTAAGAAGTAAAAGTGTTTGGAATAAGTAATTGTTACTTTATTAATGGAGGATATGTTGGAGTTTTGGAGATGCTTTGTCCTCTGAATCCCTGCAACATAATGCTTACTCACTTTCATAAATGCAAGGCTCCTTCCATGGCAAGCTGTATGTAGGGAATCACCATTGTCAGTGGCTACCTCCCATCCTCTCAGTGAAAACGGTCCAGATGCTCTGTCACAGCACGGCTAATCAGCTGTTGGTTCTCGATCATGTTGGAATAGGATCCATTGATCATTTTGCATTTGTCATCACGCCCAGCAATCACGAGTTTGAAGCTCGTCATAGCCATTCAATCATTGAATCCTACTCGGAATACCACAGACAAGGTTTAGACTTTCCGGATCCTCAAGAGTGGCCGTCATCAGTTCTAGCTTATACCACGAAGATTCTGATTAAGGAAGCTAAGAGATACGCATTCAATCTGATGTAGAACGGAGGTGTTTGTCAGGCACACATTCATGGATTGAGGAAGGTGATGAGTGTCACGGATCATCACCTTATCCATAATTAAGCGCAAATGAATATCTTAGATAGGAACACGCATGTTTGAAAGGAGAAACAGAAACAATTGCATTAATTCATCGAGACGCTGCAGAGCTCCTCAACCCCAACAATGGAGTTTAGAGACTCATGCCGTCAAAGTGTATAAAATTCAGATCTGAAAAATGTCATGAGGTCCAAAGTAAATCTCTAAAAGTTGTTTAAATAGTAAACTAGTAACCTAGGTTTACATAATAAGTTACAAATTCAAAACAGAAGCAAGACATAAATAATAGTTACCTCACTGCCATAAGATACATGAAAACTTATCCGTCAGGACTTGGTGTGTGCTGGGGCTGAGACTTAAGCTTCTCACGTGCCTGGGGCTGTTTTGGGCGTTCAACACCAGGTTGTAACCTATTTCTGGCGTTGAATTCCAGCTTGTAACCTGTTTCTGGCGCTGGACACCAGACAGCAACATGATACTGGCGTTGAACGCCAGTTTATGTCATCTATCTTCGTGCAAAGTATGAACTATTATATATTTCTGGAAAGCCCTGGATGTCTACTTTCCAACGCCGTTGAGAGAGCGCCAATTGGACTCTTGTAGCTCCAGAAAATCCATTTCGAGTGCAGGGTGGTCAGAATCCAACAGCATCAGCAGTCCTTTTTCAGCCCAACTCAGATTTTTACTCAGCTTCCTCAATTTTAGCCAGAAATTACCTGAAATCACAGAAAAATACACAAACTCATAGTAAAGTCTAGAAATATGATTTTTGCCTAAAAACTAATAATATTCTACTAAAAACTAATTAAAACATACTAAAATCTACATGAAATTATCCCCAAAAAGCGTATAAAATATCCGCTCATCAGGCTGTAGGAAATAGGGTAAATAATACCTGCTTCCCATAATTTCATTACCTCTTTTTGGACTACCTCTTTCATAGTTGGATTGAGTCTCCTTTGTGGTTGCACAACTGGTATAGCATCATCTTTAAGAAGGATCATGTGTATACACTTGGTTGGACTAATCCCCTTCAAATCACTAATGGTCCACCCAAGAGCCATTTTATGACTCCTGAGCACTGAAATAAGCGCCTCGTCCTCTTCAGGCTTCAAGGAAGAGCTAATAATAACTGGATAAGAATTATTTTCACCCAAGAACACATATTTCAGAGAAGGGGGCAAAGAATTGAGCTCAAGCTTGGGGACTTCCTCCTCATTTATTGGCGTGTTCATCAGCTCCTTTTGGGGTGGTGAATCATCAACTTCAACTAATTCATACTCAGAAATAGGATCCAGAACATCATTAAGTACCGCAGCTTCCAGTACTTCTTGAATAAGTGGTTTGAACAACATCAATTCTCATTCACTCTTCAGAATCATTAGGGTGCTTGAGAGCTTCAAAAATATTAAGGACCACCTGTTCGTCATTGACCCTCAGGGTTAATTCACCCTTTTGCACATCAATCAGAACTTTTTTGTCCTTTCCGTATCCAGTATGACAAAATCAGCAGGAAAAATAAATGGTCCTACTTTCACAAGTAAATCTTCAACAACACCCACAGGTAATTTAATAGAAATATCAGCAAGTTGAAGAGAAATACGAGTATGTTTTACCTCCTCAATTTGAAGCTTTTTCACCACTGAAAGTGGCATGAGATTGATGCTAGCTCCAAGGTCACATAAAGCTCTCTGAATGGTGACATCTCCAATGGTGCAAGGAATCACAAAGCTCCCTGGATCCTGTATTTTCTCAGGAAGGTTATGTAGAATAATAGCACTGCATTCCTTGGTTAACACCAGCGTTTCTTGTTCCTTCAAATTCCTCTTGTTAGTCAACAATTCTTTCATAAATTTAGCATAAAGAGGCATTTGCTCAGGAGCCTCTGCAAAAGGAATGTTGATCTGCAGCTTCTTGAAGACTTCTAAAAATTTAAAAAATTGCCTGTCTTTGGAAGCCTTCTGAAGCCTCTGAGGGTATGGAATTTTTGGATTGTATTTAGGAGCCTTTGGCAATGTAGGATATGTGTCAAGAGAGTTTGTGAATGGGTTGTTTGTACGCTTTGGAGGGGCGTGCTCTACTTTTTCATTCTTCTCCTCTAAAGCCTTTTTTTCAACTAGCTCCTCATTGACCTTGGCCTCAGAACCAGCTACTTTACCACTTCTCAATTGGATAATCTTGCAATCTTCTCTTGGGTTCACAACTGTATCACCAGGAAATGTATTTGAAGACCTCTCAGGTATTTGCTTGCTCAATTGGCTCATTTGCACCTCCAAGTTTCTAATGGAAGCTCTGGTTTCCTACATAAAATTCTTCATCATCTCCCAATTAGAATCTTGTTGGGGTTGAGAATTTGCCTACTGAGGTGGTTGTTGTTGATGAGACTGAAATTGGCGGTTATTATGATTATTCTGTTGGAAACCACCCTGAGAATTATTGTTAAAATTATGAGATCTCTGAGGTTGGTCTCTCCACCCAAAATTTGGGTGATTTCTCCATCCTTGATTGTAGGTCTTAGAGTATGGATCATTGTTGGGATTTTTAGGACCACTCCCCATGTAATTAACCTGTTCAGAAGAGGATTGAGCATAATCGTAATTATCATTTTGCATAAAATTACCTGTCATGTCATAAGGGACCTCTTGAGGTGCATTCTGAGTATTGATAGCTGAAACTTGCATTCCACTCAACTGTTGAGTAATTAGACTTATTTGCTGAGACAAAAGCTTGTTTTGAGCAAGAATGGCGTCAACAGCTTTCACTTCCAAAACACCTTTCCTCTGAGGAGATTCAAAGTTCACAGGATTCCTGTTAGTTGAATATAAATATTGGTTGCTAGCAACCAATTTAATAAGCTCAATAGTCTCCTCCGGTGTCTTCTTCATGTGCAATGAATCACCTGTCGAATTATCTAAGCACATCTTGGACATTTCACCCAAGCCTTCATAAAAGATATCTAGTTGGGTCTATTTGAAAAACATGTCTGGAGGGCATTGCCTAGTCAGTAGCTTGTATTTCTCCCAAGCTTCCTAAAGAGTCTTCCCATCCTTCTATCTGAAGGTCTGAACCTCCACCTAAGCTTAGTCAGCTTCTTTGGTGGAAAAAATTTATTAAGAAACCAAGTAACAACCTTGTCTCAAGTATCCAAACTCTCCTTCGGTTGAGAATCTAGACATAGCTTTGCTCTGTCCTTCAAGGCAAATGGGAAAAGCATGAGTCTGTACACCTCAGGATTCACCCCATTAGTTTTGACAGTATCACAAATATGTAGAAAATTAGAGATAAACTGATTGGGATCTTCCTGAGGGAGTCCGTGATATTGACAGTTTTGTTGCACCAAAGTGACTAGTTGTGGCTTCAGTTCGAAGTTGTTTGTAGTTATAGGAGGCATCATAATGCTTTTTCCATAAAGATCTACAGTAGGAGCAGTGTATGAGCCAAACACTCTTCTAAGTTGTTCATTCACAATTGGATTTGCTATATTGGCATTAACAACATTATTATGATCTATAGTGGACTTTGCAGCCTCGTAAAGTCTTGCTTGTTGCAAATGCCACCTAAAAGTCTTTTCAGGTTCAGGATCAAAGTCTAAAAGAGGTTCTTTGTCCCTGTTCCTACTCATAAACAGACAAAAGACAAAAAAAATGGAATTCTCTATGTCAGAGTGTATAAAATTCCTAATGAGGTGATCTGTGTAAAGAAATAAAATAAAAACACTAAATAATTAAAGCAAAAAGTTCGAAAATTATAACTAAAATTAAAGTGAAATTTTTGATTTTTTTAAATTTGAACGGAAAAATTAAAATAAATAACTAGGTGACACGAAACTTAATTTTAAAAATTAAGAGAAAAAATAAAATAAAATAATTGATACGAAAATCGAAAATTCAAACTAAAAAGCAGATAAAACGAATAACAGGACAAATGAAATGTATGCAACAAACAGAACGAAACAATATGAAATATAAATAAAAAAAGCAACGAAAATAAAGAAAAATAAAATGAATAAGACAAAATAAAGGCTTTTAAAAATTAATATATAAAAAAAGAAAACTAAACTAAACGGGAATAAAAACGAAACGAATGCAAGGAGGTGAGTGTTGTGAACGAAAGGAAACAAGTAAAGAAAAGAAAAAGAAAAAAATAAAAAAAATGAAAATGAATAATACTAAATAAAATTTAGTAACAAAAAATTATCTAATCTAATGATTTTTTTAAATTTGAACAGAAAAATTAAAATAAATAATTAGGTGATACTAAATTTAATTTCAGAAATTAAAAAAAAATTGGACAACAATTCAAAAATTAAAGATATTTTTTAATAATATTAATGAACTAGAAAAATAAAAATAAAGAAAACAAAGTGAATCAGGAAAACGAAAATAAAATAGAATGAAATGAATAAACTATATATATAAAAAAGAAGGGCGGAACAAAGAACGTAAAATAGAAAATATAAAAAAAAAATTGACGTAAAAAAACAAAGAAAAAGAGGAAGGGGGCAACGGACGTGCTAACGGAAAGAAAGATAAAGGGAAAAAAAAAGAAAAAAAATTAAAATTAACAATAAAAAACTAATTAAAAAAATATCTAATTTAAGCAATTAAATAACTAATAGTTGTCAACCACAGTCAATCTCCGGTAACGACGCTAAAAATTTGGTGTGGAATTTATAACCACAAACTAACCGACAAGTGTATCGGATCGTACCAAGTAGTACCTCAAGTGATGAGAGTCGATCCCACGAGGATTGATGGATTAAGCAACAATGGTTTATTAATTTACTTAGTTAGACAAACAGAAAAGAGAGTTTGAGTCTCAATTGCATTAAACAGTAAATTCAGAAAATTAATAAAACAAGCAGTAAACAGGTTGTGAAATATGTATGGAGAAACATTTAAGGTTTCAGAGTTATCTATTTTTCGGATTGACTTTTCTTACTAACTATTTTAATCATGAAGATTTAATTCATGGCAAACTATTTGTGACTAAACCCTAATTCCTTAAACCCTTTTAGTCTCCTCTAAAATTCATCAACTGCCAATTCTTTGGTCACTTAATTTCAATTAGAGGGTGAAGTTCAATTCTAGTTTATATGCCACAGAAATCCTAATTACCCAAATATAAGAGGAATGTATGTCACGTATCCCGTTAAGTCCAGATAATTAGAAATTTAGGAGAATATGTTTTCAAGCTATTGTTCAAGTAAAGAGTTTTTCCAAATTATACAAGAACTCAATTAGAATAAGGGTCATACTTCCGTTCTACCCAAATTCATAAAATAAAGAACGAAAATAATTCTTGAATTATAAATCAGTACGTGAATTAAAATAGAAAAATAATAGTATCAATCCATACAATAGACAGAGCTCCTAACCTTAACAGTAGAGGTTTAGTTGCTCATGGTTCAGAGAGAAAATAAGGATTCATGTAAACTGTAAAGTGCCGAATGAGGTAGAAGAGAAGAGATTTCTTTTATATCTAATCCTAATTAATGTAAAATATATTTTTTAAAATTAAATAATATCTTTTCCTATTTGTAATTAAAATAAAAGATTTAATCAAAATTAAATAAAAAACAATCGTGCAGCATCAAGTAGATGGAAGGGGGACCACTGCTCCCTTTTAACTGGCGCCTGTAATCATGTGCTTTTGGAAAATTTGTGGTTCTGGCGCCTAACTTGAGAAATTCAAAATTAGGCGCCACCTTGACCGTACAGTTGGAAGAGAAGTATATACTATTATATATCATTGGAAAGTTCTGAAAGTTAGCTTTCTAATATCGCTGAAATCACATCAATTGGACCTCTGTAACTTGAGTTATTTAGGTTTGAGTGCAGAGAGGTCAGGGTTGACAGCATCATTCGCCTTCTTCTCTTTTTCTGCGGAAACTCCATCAAATCCATCCGAATGCTACCTAAAATAAACAAAATTGCACACGACTCAAAGTAGCATCTATAGTGGCTAAAAGATAATTAATTCTTGATTAAACTCAACAAATTGAATGCAAATTCACTAGGAAAAGATAGGAAAGATGCTCACGCATCATCACACCATCTGGCCGTGAAACCGAAAGCCAAACCAATTGCACAATGCGGGAGAAAAATGTCGTCAGAAAGAGCCGACGAGGTAGCCAGGCAGACGGCTAGCTTGTTGGAAGCCAGTTTCATCAGGGAACTAGACTACTCAACATGGCTTTCGAATGTGGTACTTGTAAGGAAAGCGAATGGAAAGTGAAGGATGTGTATTGACTACTCAGATCTTAATAAGGCATGCCTGAAATATTCATTCCCTCTTCCTAACATTGATGCCTTGGTAGGCACAGCAGTGGGATATTAGTTTCTAAGCTTCGTGGATGCTTACTCAGGGTATAACCAGATTTCGATGCACCGACCTGTCGAAGAAAAAACGGCATTTATAACGCCAATGGGGACATATTGCTACAAAGTCATGTCATTTGGGCTACAGAATACGGGGGCCACTATCAAAGATTAATGAACAAATTCTTTAAAGGCCATATTGGTAAGTCGGTAGAGGCTTATGTGGATGACATATTGGTAAAGATGGCTAAATTGAATAATTTGGTAACCGACTTAAGAGTCATCTTTGACTCACTTGGGAGACGCAATATGAGGCTGAATCCCCTTAAGTGCACGTTCGCCATGGAAGCGGAGAAGTTCTTGGGATTTATGATCACACAAAAAAGAGTAGAGGCTAATCCAGAGAAGTGTGAAGCTATTCTCTGAATGACAAGTCTTATGTGAAGGATGTTTAAAGACTGACAAGGAGGCTAACATCTTTGTCATGGTTCCTCGGTGCATCGGCAGCAAAGGTACCACCCTTCTTCAACCTAATGAAGAAGGGAATGGCCTTCGAGTGGACTCCAGCTTATGAAGAAGCTTTTAATCACTTTAAGAGGATCTTGTCAGAACCACCAATACTAGGTAAGTCAAAGGAGGGGGAGACCCTGTATCTCTATCTTGCAGTAACAGAGGAGGCCATGGCGGCCGCTGGAGGATAAGCTCCAACAGCCTGTGTACTTCATAAGCAAAGTACTCCAAGGGATAGAGCTAAGATACACTAGGCTAGAGAAGTTAGCTTATGCTTTGTTAATCTCTTCTCAGAGGCTAAGGCAATACTTTCAAGGGCACCCGATCAGCTTGAGAACTTATCAAGCGATTTGGCAGATCCTACAGAAACCAGACCTGGCGAGGCATATGATGGCCTAGGCAATCGAATTGTCTCAGTATGACATTCAGTACGAACCTTGGCATGCAATTAAAGCACAAGCGATGGTTGATTTCTTGGTTAAAGTGACCGGAGGTGTTTCCGAGGACCCGACCATACGGTAGAAACTCCAAGTTGACGGAGCGTCCAACCAAGTGTTCGGAGGAGTCGGGATCATTTTAGAAAGCTCAGAAGGAATGACTTATGAGCAATCTATCAAGTTTGAATTCCCAGTTTTGAATAATCAAGTAGAGTATGAGGCCTTGATAGGCAGCTTAACTTTAGCTAAAGAGGTTAGAGTAATAAAGCTCGAGGTCAACAGTGACTCTCAGGTCATAACCTCCCAAGTAAACGGGACCTATCAAGTCAGGGACCCATTGTTGCAAAAGTATTTGAAAAAAGCAAAGCAATTATGTAAGGATTTTGAAAAGGTAATGGTCCAGCATGTTCCCAGGAAGAGAAATACTAGGCCAGACCTTTTGTCAAAACTGGCAAACACCAAATCGGGAGTGGAAAATCGATCTCTTATCTAGAACTTTGTGAAGGAACCGTCGGTGAACTTCTGTTTGACCCAAGTACTGGACCCCCTTCCTCTTGAATCAGCCCGATCCGACGTTTTTTTTTAAGAAGGAATGCTCCCTGGAAATAAAAAGGAGGCCCAAGTAATAAGAAAAGAGGCTGTTAAGTATGCAGTAATACAGGGACAGCTGTACAAGAGAGGACTTAATCAACCTCTACCGAAGTGCCTATGCCCCGACCAGACGAACTACTCCTAACCGAAGTCCATTTAGGATGATGCGGCCACCACATTGGGGGGAAGGTTTTATCCCGGAAGCTCGTTAGATCTGGATGCTATTGGCCTTCTATGATGACGGGTGCTCGCAAGTTCGTGAAAAAGTGCAGGAATTCCACAAGGCACCAGCAGAGGAGCTGAGTTCCATGTTGGCCTCTCGGCCTTTCTCCAAGTGGAGAGTCGACCTCTTGGGTCCATTCCTGGTAGCCCAAGACAAGTCAAGTACTTCAGTGTAAATATTTATTATTGACTATGATAATATCCATGTTATTGATTAGTTTTTATATAAATTTATTCTTATTCTATTCCATATTTAATTTTGATAAAATATCAATTAATTTTAAATTTAGTTATTATGTGTTCTAACTTTTAAAAAGATATGCTAAGATTGTTATTAATAAAAATTTTAAATTTTTTATTTTAATAAATACTCAACAAATCATTAAATATTTAACTTTATAACTTTACCAAAAAAACTTTTTAATTACAAATTTTAACTTTACCAAATTTAATATTTATTCATTGTAACAATAATTAATAAATATTAAATTTAGTACTTATCCCCTACTAAATTGAATTAGTTAGGCTTCATTTAGATATATTGTTAAAACTTTAGTAAATCTGTTCAACTTAATTCGATTTATGCATGTAGGTCGCTAAGAAGATAAATCGAATTAGGCTATTTTAATTTATCCGAAAAAATTTCAACCATTCATAAATTTACACTATTTAATTTAAATTACTGCTAAAAATTGTAATGCAAATTGACCTAATTCAATTTATATAAAAATAAATTTTGGACGATATACATATCAATTTTGATTTTACGTGATACAGATGATATTTTGATGCATTTAATTTATGTAGATATTTTGCCCTAATAATAACGTAGATTTGGATATAAATTTGATGAATATAATCTTCAATGGGATGGAGAAATTAAACTCTTCTTTCTTCTTTCTGTGTGCTGACGAAGTGAATTCTGATTCTTTTCGCACTTTAAAAGAGCTATATATATTTCGTCTCTCTTAATTAATAACAACTTCTCTTCTTTTTAAATGAAAATTAAATTCTGTTGATGGATAGCCAAAAGGCGACAAGCTAAGAAAAAGAAAGCAAGAGCTTTCAATATGCACCTCCGCTCCTCCTTCTCCTTTTGCTACTTATTTGCTATGGAAATTCAAGCCAATTTATTTGTTACCAGCATTATTATATATTTATATAATATATATTTTAGATTATTAGTAAATTTTAATAATTAATTTTAATATATATAAATATAGTTAAATAAATACAAAAACATAGTAATTAAAAAAACGGAAGAAAGAAGAAGACGTGAAACAAAAATATTTTAAAATTTATATTTTAAAGTTTAAATAGTTATTTGCTTTTTATATATATAATTTGTTATTGAATTAAAATATATTTTACGTATCTTTATTTTTTAATTTTATCTATTTAATTTTTTAATTTAAAATTTATTATTATTTATTGTACGACTACTAAAATAAAGTGGAAGTAAATAGTAATATTAAAAAGATAAAAAAATAATTAAAATTAATACATAAAACAAATTTTAATTATGTTTTATTATTTTTTTGTTATTAATCATTTTTACGCTAAAAAATAGGCGCCACCATATAACAAATCAAACAGAGTAAACTCTCATCAAGAGAAAAAAAGAAAACAACAAAAAAAATACTCAACATTTGAAGTTAATCTAGTCTTTCTCCTATGCTACTACAGATAACAAATCTTCTATTTTCAATTTGGTAATTGTTTGGATCTTTTAGTCATAATCCAAAGAAAATAAGTGTCTTGAAGTTATAGCGTGAGAATATTTTGTGCTGATTAGTTGTAGTGTTTTTATTTTTATTTTTATTTTAATAAAAATAAAAATAAAATATAAAAATATGATTGATTGATTGATTATTTTAAAAATATTTTTTGTGAAAATAATATTTTTAAGGAAATAGAATAAAGTTGAAAACGTATTTTTTTAGAATTTTTAGTTATTATTTTTGAAAATATTTTCACTTTTAAAACATAGAATTTTTTATTTTGAATTTAAATGTTTGAATTTCTCCAACTCTTCCTTTTATGTGTTGATTTTTTTCTCCTCTCATTATTACTATCAATTTCATGGGTTGATTCAATTTTTTTTCCTCCCTCTCCTACCATTAGTTTTCTAACATACCAATTCTTTTGTTTTTCACCATAGTGTCAAGGTTTTCTATTTTTTAACCAATTTACATAAACATCTTCTTGAAAACGTGAAAATAAAATTTTTAATATGCTTAATTTTTTAAATAAAATCTTATTAATTTTGATAAAGAAATAACATAATTTTTTAATATAAGTATAAAAATAAGATGTGATCTTTTAAATTCAACTAAAATAGTCAAGTACAGCCAATAATCCTAAAAGCAATAAGAAAAAAAAACCAATAAAATATGATCAATTTAATTTTAAAATTTAGGGTTGAATAAGTATACATGTTAATTCTTTTGTTTAATATTGAGTACGTACTAATTGAATTAAAAGAATTATAGTAAATATTAAATTAACTATTAGTCTTTTTTTTAGTCTTATCTTTTAATAGTAGATCCATATGAATATAATTAATTATTTAAGATGGTAATTTATTTAATGTTTAATATTGTATAAAAATAAATTTGTTAATTTAATAAAAAAATTAAATAACTAAAATCGTACATTTAATGAAAATATAATTTTATATTCTAAAATATTAAAAAGTACATTTTGAAAATAGACCAACCAAATATATTTTTATTATTTTCAACATTTAGAATTGAATCCTCTTTTCATAAACCTGAAAACGAATTGCATTTTTTTATAAGCGAAAAGTTAAAAATAAAAATCATTTTTAAAAAATGAAAATAAAAAATATTTTTGCAACCCAATCAACCCCTTACCTTTCTCTTGCATTATTTTTTTCGTTATAGTTGTTTAATTTGCTATTGGCCGACTAGCTATTTTTACGACTTAAATGTCTTTATAATTTTAACGTTAAGTAAATATTCAATTTGGCCTTTGAAATTTAAAGTTAGACTTGACTTAACTCCTAAAATTTTAATTAACCTAAATTGGAACCCAAATTTATAATGATTACTCGCGTTAGCTCCCGAGTTTACACTACAAGAATTCTTCAGGTTGTTAAAAAAATCCTAACAGAGAAAGAGTATGTATTCTGTACTCAGAGAGGATGAGAGAAGAAGAGAGCTGAAACGAACGTTTGAGGGTGAAACACAGTGAGGATGGCGGCCATGCCGTCGGAAGAGATAAGGAAGAGATAAGGGGAGAGTATGGGTGGGGTGCATCCGGTGCCAAGAAGAGTTATTCACGAGAGGGTTTTTCAAAATATACAAATGTCTCTTTTAGAAATAAAATCATTGGTTCAGAAAAATCGAAGGCCTTTGCACTTGCAGGATCTCTATCTAGGATAGTATAGCGACGGTGGTGGGCAAGCAAGGCGATCCCCAAACTCCATGTGTAAACTTCAATGAAGAAGCCAAGTTTTGCTTGGCAGAGACTTATCGAGAAGCATTAGTGATCAAGGTTCTTGTTCATACCCTGGGTCGAGCTGTACGACCTGGGCAGATCAACGACAAATCGACTTACCTGTTCAGATCAGGACTACCCGACCTCTTTATGAAAAGAGGTCAGCCAAATCACTACAGAGGCCCAAGAAGGCCCAAGAAAGAGGAACATGACCCAAATCTAAAGGCAGCCCAAAGCCTAGAGAGATAAAGGCAGTTCCCTTAAAGATAAGATAACTTCACTCAAAGATAAAATAAGATAACTATCTTATCTCCAAAAAGGTCACTCCACGCTATTATAAATACACTGGAGCACCCAGGTATAACTCACACTCTGATTCTACGAAAAACCTATTTAATACCCTTGCTAACTTAAAGCATCGGAGTCCCTTGCAGGTACTGTTCATACCCTGGGTCGAGCTGACCTACCCGGGATGTTTAGCGACAAGGCGACTGATAAACCACTATTTTATGGTTTATCTTGTGCTCAATTAAGTGGTTTTTATCTACTCTTTACCCACTTATTCATACTATTTGCATGGTTTTATATTTCCTTCCTGATTATGTGCTTTGATTGAAAACATGCTTATTTGGACTTATATTTGCTTATTATTAATACTCTCTTATCACCATTAGATGCCTTGATATGTGTGTTAAGTGATTTCAGATATTACAGGGCAAGAATGGCTTGGAGGATGGAAAGGAAGCATGCAAAAGTGGAAGGAATGCAAGAAGTTGGAAAAACTGCTAAGCTGTCCAGCCTGACCTCTTCGCACTCAAACAGCTATAACTTTAGCTACAGAGGTCCAAACGACGCGGTTTCAGTTGCGTTGGAAAGCTAATGTCCGGGGCTTCGATTTGATATATAATTTTCCATAGTTTCCTCGACGCCAGGCGACACGAACGCGTGGGTCACGTGGACGCGTGACCTAGCCAACACCCAATCCGTGCGGTCGCGTGGACGACGCGGCCGCGTCACTTTTCCGTGACCTGTACGGACCAGAAAGCGCTGGAAGTGATTTATGGGCTATTTCTGACCCAGTTTTTGGCCCAGAGAACACAGATTAGAGGCTATAAAGTGGGGGAAATGCATCCATTCATGATGGGGCTTCTCATAATTTACTTTTCATGTTTTAGATGTAGTTTTGGAGAGAGAGGTTCTCTCCTCTCTCTCTCTCTTAGGATTTAGGTAGTGTTTTTAGAAGTTAGGATTTAGGACTTCTCTTAGCTTTCTAGAGTGACTCTCGATCCCAGGTTTAATATTCCTTTTTACTATTTAATTTCTCTTTTATATTTTGATTACTCTGAAGCCTTTATTATGTTTGATTGATGTTGCCCAATTGGCTGTTGATGACATTTTTATTTAATGATAATTGAGGTATTTTCAGTTTATAATTATTCTCTTTGAATTAAGTTGCCATTGCTTCCCATCTAAGGATATTTTTATTATTCCAGCAATTTTACTTTTTTTTCCTTTTTGGTTCTGATTAAGAATTTAGTAACTCAACAGTTATTAAACTCAACGTAATTAATAATCGTTATCTTGCTAATTGAGCTGAACCTAAATAATCCCAACCTTTTCTTAGGAAATAATTAGGATTCAAAGGTCAACTTAATTAGTCCCTTGACTTTCCTTTGCCCTGGTAAAGGTTGACCAAGTGGAGTTTAGATTCAACTTTTATTATAGTTGAGAGAGATAACTAAGTTAGACCTCTAAATTCCCTTATCTTGCCAAAAGTTGTTTTACAGTTATTTATTTATTTTTAATTGCCATTTAAATTATTTGTCATATAACATATTCCCACCTTACTTCCAAAACCCCAATTTACAAACTCATAACCAATAATAAGAATTTGATCAACCCTCATGGCAACAACCACCTCCAATGGAGTATCAACAACCATTCTGTGATGCATATCAAGGCAATGGCTGTGGTGAGCAATCTTTCGATTATCAACAACCACCACCATATGCCTATGAACCCCCTTCTCAACATAGCTTTGAACCACCACACTTACAAGCCCCTTTCAACCATTTACCTCCATATGACCCTAACCCTCAACCACCATACCAACCACCTTATGAGCCATATGAACCATATATAGAACCACTCCAATTCCAACCCAATTACTCCCAAGAACCACCACTTCAATATTCATCATCTCCATATCCATCAATCCAAGAGCACTATGATCCTACTTATGAAAGCCGAGTACATCAAGAGACAAAGGATCATTTCAAGGAAACAGTGGATCGATTTCAGGCAACCATTCAACAACTGGAGCAAGCATTAATCCAATGGGCTTCTAGGCGCTTAAATATACAAGGCTCAGCCACAGCTCCATGTGGAAAGTCTAGTGAAGAGTGTAGCATGAAAGAAATACTAGAGACTCCAGTGGACAAGGCAGAGAATGAATTCGTACTTGAACAAGTGGAAGAAGCTGTCATTGTTCAAGAAGAAGAGTTGGTTGAAGATCTAGGCGATGCTGAACTTCCTTGGGAATCCAGAATTGAGGAAAACTCTGTCCAAGATGCCACAGTTGATGCTAAGGAGAATACCATACAATCTCCAAGGCAAGTCGTTTACGAAGAATCAGACGGAGTAATCCAAGAAGTAATTTTTCTTGATGATGATGATCACGAGTCCTGTTCTCTCAGTGATGAACTTGCGTCCGCAAGTGAATTCTCTGAGATCGAAGAATCTTCCCCAAGTGAATATGAAGATGATGCGGAGGTAGATTTCTCTCAACCTCCAATCTATGACTTGAGTGATGAGGAAGACATGGAAAACTTTGACCAGGACACAGATACAATTGAAGATCTTTGCAAAGAAGTGGAGGAATTCACAGAAGAGCATAAGGGAGTAGAACTTACAGAACCACCAGAAACACATATCCCAAGGCCACTACCACCTAATACAAGCTTCAAGTGGGTACAATCCTTAACTTATGACTTTACTTATTCACTTGAATATGGTTTACTTGAAACAGATGGCCAGCTTAGAGCTCTCTGCGGCTTTAAGAGTAAGAGGGAAATGGCTCGTACTCAGAGCTGGTGCACAAGGTTCAATAAGGTTCCACGCTTCACCTCGAAGTACACGGATTGGTATCGTGCTGAATTGCATGGATCACGGAGAACGTTTGGTTACCATGGTGAGATTCTACTCTTTAAACCGCCCGGATGGAAACAGGTAGATCAAGACGGAGGCAGATTTAAAAGCAAGGCTTGGAATCTTGGAGTTTATTCTGACATTTATCACCCCGGGAACCTAAAAATCTGTTTGAAGCTGTTCAGAAGCTTCACATGCCTAGTTTGGGACCCCGGAGGCTATTGGCATTCCAAGCACTGGCGGAGATTTTTGGACGAATTTAAACATAAGCCACCCTAACCGGAAGCTCCTCCAATGTCCAACTTAAGGACTCTAACTAAAAGTGCTAGGTGGGAGACAACCCACCATGATATGGTCGTTTCTTTTTCAATTTTTATTTCGTACTATTTGATTTTATGTTATATTATTTTTATTGAACCTGGATGTTATTCATAGCATTTGCATTAGCATTGCATACTGCATCATTGCATACTTGCATATATAAAAAAAAGAGGAAGGTGTGCGACGCGATCGCATCGCTAAAGCATTCGTGTCAGTTGTGAAAAACTCCTACCATGCGTCCGCGTCAATCACACGAACGCGTGATCTGGAAATCGGCGTAATAATCCAACGCCTAGAAATTTGGGCTGGAATCGTGCGGCTATTGTGCGTTTAGCACAAAAGGGCCCACGCGTTCGCGTCAATCTTGCGAACGCGTCACTTGCAAAACATCCATCCCACGCGAAAGCATGAGCGACGCGTTCGCGTCGCGTGGATTGCACAACACCCTAAAGGAGACAGAGAGTTGCGCTGAAACGACACTGTAATTGTGCGTTTAGCACAATTTTCAGCGACGCGGTCGCATGCCTCATGCGACCGCGTCATGCATCCTTTTACCCATTCCATACGATCGCGTTACTCACGCGATCGCGTCAACCCCCCGTCCACCCTAGCCACGCGACCACGTGCCCCATGCGTTCGCGTGGATTCAATTTCACTAA
>NC_029775.3:32300192-32301974 GCF_000817695.3 Arachis duranensis
TAACTAAAAGTGCTAGGTGGGAGACAACCCACCATGGTATGGTCGTTTCTTTTTTTTAGTTTATTTCATCATTATTTGTTTTTATTTTTATTTCCTTTTCATTTTACTTTAGTAAACCTGGAATCATACATAGCACTCATATTAATCACTGCATTCTACATTGTTCATGCATTAAAAAAAAATTTCTGCTATGCGACGCGATCGCATCAGCGACACGTCCGCGTCGCTTGGAGAGAAAGGAAAATTAAAAGTGAATAGAGAGTCACGCAGGAGCGTGGCTGGAGGCGTGCTAATGGCACATATCGACCCACGCGACCGCGTCGCTGACACGTCCGCGTCGAATGGGAAGTATGGCCTCCCACGCGACCGCGTGCCCCACGCAGCCGCGTGCCCTGCATTTTCGACATAAAAGGGTGCACAATGCCATATTGTGCGAGAGTGGTGCTGGATTGGTGCTGGAAGCACAATCCTTGTCAGGCGACCGCGTTGCCGACGCGGCCGCGTCAATTATTTTCTGACGCACACTCACGCGATCGCGTGCCCCACGCGATCGCGTCACCCAATTTTGGCAATTAAATTGAATCGAACAGAGAGTTGTGCTGGAGCGAGGCTGCACTCGTGCCAGCAGCGCAACACGGGTCACGCGACCGCGTGACTGACGCGATCGCGTCGTCTTACCTGACGCGTACCCACGCGAATGCGTGCCTTCCACGGCCGCGTCGCATGCGCCGCACAGCTCACCCTAAAACTGCCACATATCTTATCTTTCTCTCCTCCAAATCCTAATTTTTCTTTTCCCTCCTTATTTCTTCCTTCTCCCTTCTTCCTTCTATCTCACCTTTTACTCTCTCTCTCTCTCTCACCTCCATTAACAAAGTTTTATTTTCTTCTTCCCTTCTTCCTTTTCTATCATTCTTCTTATTTTATATGTTATTTTCTTTTCTTTTCTTTTTCTATTCTTTATCCATATTTTCTTTCTTCTTCTTTCCTTTTTACATGGTGCTAGAAATTTATTTGAGTCATTATTCCTCATTAAATGCTTGTGGATTGTTGCAAATTATTTGGCAATTATATATTATTTTCTTTAAAGGGTTGCTTGCATGTTTACTTTAATACCATATGGCATTTTGCACTTCTCTTTTATACTTCCTACTATTCAAAGCATGTTTTTCACAAATTTCCCTTACTATTTTATTAACTAAATTTAATTGCCAATACAAATGTTTATTGCATTTGCATGTTTAATTGCATGTTTGTTTGATTTTATGCATTTAGCTACTGCTTGGTTAAAATAATAAGTTTCTTTTTAAGATCCTATTTTTAAAAATTTCACTAATTTAAATTGAAAATTTTTATGTTAAAAATTTGTTTGAAGTTGTAATTGGAACATAGTTTTTGAGCCAAAGAACACACAACCTGTGAGATTTGAGCTTATTTACATGGTTACAGTATTTAACCATATACATTTTATTCTTGTGTGTTTACTTCTCTATGATTGCAATCTTAGCTTTGTTTCATTCTATATATCCAATATTTAGTGTATTTAAATTCTTGCATATGATTGAGGCCATTGTTAATTCTAGCTCACTTATCCCAAAATTAGCCTACCTTTTACATCACCCTTGTTAGCCCCTTTGAGCTTTTAATCCCCTCTTGTTCTATAAACCACAATACTAGCCTTAAGCAGAAAAACAAAATAAAAATCCCAAGTTGAATCCTTGGTTAGCTTAAGATAGAAAATCATGAATAGAATTAAATGTGGGAAACCTTGTGGGAACATGA
>NC_029775.3:32303793-32305092 GCF_000817695.3 Arachis duranensis
GGATAAAACTCCCAAAAGATAAGATAAGATAAGAATATCTTATCCAGGGAAGATCACAGCCAACTACTATAAATACACTGGTGCACCCAGGTATAACTCATACTCTAATTCTACTCAATATCTGCTTGGACCCATGCTAACTTAAGCATCGGAGTGTCATTGCAGGTACAACCACCAGCCGCTCGGCACCTCAAGCTCGGGTCACAGCACCCTCACCTCGGGTCTTGCCAGACGACCGAGCTACACGTTTCAGGTAACCCTCGGAACAGAATTAAATGTGGGAAACCTTGTGGGAACATGAGTGATGGAAACAAAGGATTAGGAAGATTAAAAAGAAATAAAAATAAATTTGGAAAGCATGCTCATAAGAAAATCAAAGTGATTCAATTACCATGTGCATAAAAAAAAATTTTCAGCATCTGAATAAAAGGAGATACAAAAAGAAATTCCCCAATGAAAACAATGCACATGGGATAAAAATAAAAAGTGAAATATGAGCATGTAATACAAAAGTGGGAAAAATTATGGGTAGCTAGGTATGATTTTAAAGTTATATAGAGTATATGTATGCTAGGTGAGATCTTAGACTAATCAAGGATTCACTTTATAAAGCTCACTTAGCCATATATATACCCTTACCCTTACCTTAGCCCCATTACAACCTTGAAAAGACCTCATGATGTTTGCATTGATGCATTAAATATTGTTGATTGGTTAGATGAAGAACAAAGTGTTAGAAAGCATGACTAGGGAAGAGTAGAGTGATTGACCCTAGACACTTGAGAGATTAGAAGTGCATATACATTTCCTGTGAGGGTTCAATGCTTGATTCTATGTTCCCTGCTTTCATAAGCTATCTTCTTACAAGTTTACTTATCTTTTATTGTGTAATTTGAATTAGTGGAATTTGGTTTATATTTATTCTTGGAGAATTTATTTACTTTTAAACCAAGTAGGTAGAAACATTTTGCATGTAGCTGCATTCATATACATAGGTTGCATTTCATAACATTTCACCTTTCCTCTTCATCTTTATAGCTTCTTTTGAGCTTAGCATGAGGACATGCTAATGTTTAAGTGTGGGGAGGTTGATAAACCACTATTTTATGGTTTATCTTGTGCTCAATTGAGTGGTTTTTATCAACTCTTTACCCATTTATTCATACTAATCGCATGTTTTACATTTTCCTTCCTGATTTTGTGCTATGATTGAAAACATGCTTCTTTGATCTTATATTTGCTTATTATTAATCCTCTATTATCACCATTAGATGCCTTGATATGTGTGTTAAGTGATTT
>NC_029775.3:32305634-32308395 GCF_000817695.3 Arachis duranensis
TATTTTAGCAATTTTACTTTTTCCCCTTTTGGTTCTGATTAAGAATTTAGTAACTCAACAGTTATTGAACTCAACGTAATTAATAATCGTTATCTTGCTAATTGAGCTGCACCTAAATAATCCCAACCTTTTCTTAGGAAATAATTAGGATTCATAGGTCAATTTAATTAGTCCCTTGACTTTCCTTGCCCTGGTAAAGGTTGACCAAGTGGAGTTTAGATTCAACTTTTATTATAGTTGAGAGAGATAACTAAGTTAGACCTCTAAATTCCCTTATCTTGCTAAAAGTTGTTTTACAATTATTATTTATTTTTAATTGCCATTTAATTCACTCATCATTTAAATTACTTGCTTCTCACCTTCTAAACCCCGATTACAACCTTTATAAGCAATAATAAGAACATACTTCCTCACAGTTCCTTGAGAAGACGACCCGAGGTTTGAATACTCGGTTAACAATTTCTAAAGGGTTTGTTACTTGTGACACCCAAAACGTTTGTACGAAGGGATTTTTTCGGTTTAGAGACTATATCTACAACGCGACTGTTTTTATGACATTCTTTACTGGTAAAAATCCTAACGTCAGCGACCGACCTCTTCAGGTCAGACTATCTGACCTCTTCTCAAAGAGCTCGGCCAAATCGACAGGAAAGCCCAATAAAGGGTCCAAATAGAGGAACACGACCCAAATCCAGAGGCAATCCCAGCCTACAGAGATAAAGGCGATTCCGTTGAAGATAAGCTGACCTCACCCAAAAGATAAGATAAGATAAGATAAGATAAGATAACTAACTTATCTTATCTAGAAAGGTCACTTCTCACCATTATAAATACACTAGAGCACCCAGGTATAACTCATACTCTGATTCTATTCAATACCTGCTTAATACCCTTGCTAACTTAAGCATCGGAGTCCCTTGCAGGTACCCCCCACCCTCCGGGGACAAAGGAATCAGCACCACTACCAAGTCCAACAAGTCGAACACAACAGCTCCGGATGTCTCCCACCAGCCGGACACGTTAGCACCGACCAGCACAGAAGATCTCATCCGAGATCGACCTCCAATTTCAGGTAACCCTTGGAACATTGGCGCCGTTGCCGGGGACCTGGACGTCATCCCATCACCATGGCGGACGACCATGACAATGACCACGATTCAGGTCTGGAGGATCAGACACCGCACAAAAACGCAGATGTCACGCTACAAAACACTCCGGAAACCAACAAAGACAAAGACTCACCAAATTCAGGGGCAATGGAAGTGCTCCTGGATCGCCTAAAACAACTAGAAAAAGAAACCCAACAACAATGGGAAATTGGAAGAGATCTCCAAAGAGAGGTGCGGCGACGTCGGGAGTTGGAAGAAAAACTACAGCAATTGGAAGCCGATCTCAAATCAAAAGCCCCCCGGGATAATCTCGAGGAAAATTCACACAAAGAGCAAGACCCATTCATTAGGGAAATCATGAAAACCAAAATTCCCAAAGACTTCAAACTCCCGAATATGACCCTGTATGATGGCACCACGGACCTCAACCATCACCTCAGCAACTTCAGAAGCAGAATGTACCTTATCGACACCCCAGATGCTATTCGCTGTAAAGCCTTTCCAACAACTCTCACAAAGACAGCAATCCGATGGTTCGACAATCTACTCCCGAAGTCCATCTCAAGCTTCGATGACTTAGCCAAAAAATTCCTAGCCAGATTCTCCATTCAGAAAGATAAAGCCAAGCACGCCCCCAGTTTACTAGGGATCAAACAAGGAGATTGGGAGAGCCTCCGCAGCTACATGGAGAGATTCAACAAAACATGCATGGACATACAAAGTTTACCAACGGAGGCCGCCATCGTGGGACTCATCAATGGCCTACGAGAGGGACCTTTCAGCCAATCTATATCAAAAAAGTACCCGACCTCCTTAGACGAAGTGCAGGAGCGGGCAGAAAAGTATATCAACATGGAGGAAAATGCTTGGTTAGGAGAAACCTCAAAATCGGGGGCCTCCTACCGAGACAAATACAAGGAATCCAAAAGAAAAGAAGATCGACAAGGGGAGAAAATCAAAAAATACCATAACTACACCCCTCTCAGGGCATCTCTGGTCGAGATATACAAAGAAGTCTGCCATACGGAAAAAATTCCCCCAGCACGGCCACTCAAAGGCAAAAGGGGAGGAGGAAACCGAAAGGAATATTGTGAATACCATCGAGTCCGAGGACACTCCACAAACGAATGCTTCGACCTAAAAAACATCATAGAAAAATTGGTGAGAGAAGGAAAATTAGATCGATTCCTGGCCACCCGAGATGATGATCAAAGAAAGAGACGAAGGGATGAAGATACCGAACGAATAGAACAATCACCTCGGACACCAGAAAGACATGTCCACATGATACACGGTGGATTCACAGCAGGTGGAATCTCCAAATCCTCTCGCAAAAGATATCTCAAAGAAGTATATCATGTCGAGGGAGAGGAGAAAGCACTCAACATTCCGGCAATTACATTCACTAAAGAGGACGCATCCGGCGTCATCACAGGACACGATGATCCCATGGTTATCACCATCATATTGGCAAACGCTAACCTACACCGCACCTTGATAGACCAAGGGAGTTCTACCGACATCTTATTCAAAACAGCCTTTGATAAGCTCGGCTTGGAAGAAAAAGAACTTAAAGCATATCGAAACAGCCTGTTTGGGCTAGGAGATACCCCGGTTCGCCCACTCGGATACATACCACTACATACAACCTT
>NC_029775.3:32308526-32339395 GCF_000817695.3 Arachis duranensis
CAACTCGGCGCAATAGTCTCGACCCCACACCTATGTATGAAGTTCCCAACCCCAAAAGGGATAGCCACGATAAAAGCAGACCAAAAGACGGCACGTTGCTGTTATAACAAAAGCCTAAACCTCAGAGGCAAAGGAGAAGAGTTCCACACAATCGAGCTGGGTGGAGTTCATCGACGAGAAGAACTTCGTCCCCAGCCAGAAGGCGAGATAGAAAAGATTCAGACCGGAGACACCCCGGATAAAACAACCAATATCGGCACAATCCTAAAAGGAGATTTAAAAGAATTACTAATACAATTCTTGCGAGATAACGTCGATCTCTTCGCGTGGAAAGCTACAGACATGCCAGGTATTGACCCGACGCTAATGTGTCACAAGTTGGCGGTCTATCCAGGATCTCGACCGGTGCAGCAGAGACGAAGAAAACTTGGGGCAGAGTGATCCCAAGCTGTGGACGAGCAAGTACAGGCACTACTGGAAGCCGGATTCATAAGAGAAGTCAAATACCCGCTGTGGCTAGCCAACGTTGTCTTGGTAAAAAAATCAAATGGGAAGTGGCGAATGTGCACAGATTACACCGATCTCAACAAGGCTTGTCCAAAAGATCCATACCCACTCCCAAGTATCGACGCTCTAGTAGATGCTTCCTCCGGATACAAATATCTCTCATTTATGGACGCATACTCGGGGTACAATCAAATCCCCATGTATCCACCAGATCAAGAAAAGACCTCGTTCCTAACACCGAAAGCAAACTACTGCTACATTGTGATGCCTTTCGGTCTCAAGAATGCATGAGCTACTTATCAAAGGCTAATGGATAAAGTCTTCTCAAATCACATCGGAAAAATCATGGAAGTTTATGTGGACGACATGTTGATAAAGACACAAAGTGAAGATACGTTATTATCCGACTTGACTCAAGTGTTTTACACTATAAGGAAGCACAACATGCGGCTCAATCCCGCAAAATGCACCTTCGCAGTAGAAGCAGGCAAATTCTTGGGCTTCACGCTCACACAAAGGGGAATTGAAGTAAATCCAGACAAATGTCAAGCCATACTCAACATGAAGAGCCCAACCTGTGTCAAAGAAGTACAACAACTCAACGGGAGGTTGGCCGCCCTATCCCGATTCTTAGCAGGAGTTGCGATAAGATCTCTCCCCTTCTATGCTACTTTAAGAAAGGGAAAACAGTTCGAATGGACACCTATCCTATCTCGACCACGAGAAGGAGAACCGCTCATATTATACCTCGCAGTAGGGAGCCGGGCAATAGTCTCAGCACTAATCAGAGAAGACGAACATGGGCAACAACCCGTCTACTTCATTAGCAAAGAACTACAGGGATCCTAGCTGAACTACCAGAAAATAGAAAAATTTGCTTATACCCTCATTCTAACATCTCGACGACTTCGCCCGTACTTCCAGGCTCACACCATTAAGGTTCGAACTAACCAGCCCCTAAAAGGAATATTGCAGAAAATAGATTTAGCAGGCAGAATTCTACAAGAATATTACAGAAAACAGATCTGGCAGGCAGAATTCTACAATGGGCAGTCGAGTTGTCAGAATTTGACCTCCAATATGAAGTTCGGACGGCCATAAAATCACAGTATCTGGCCGACTTTATCGCAGAATTCACAGATGCCCTAGAAACCCCCACAGAATAGAATCTTTACATGGACGATTCTTCAAATAAAACTGGAAGCAGTGCAGGCGTGATAATAGAAAGCGACCAAGGAACCCAAGTTGAGCTCTCCCTCAAGTTTGGGTTCCCGGCCTCAAACAACCAGGCAGAATATGAAGCATTATTAGCTGGTTTGAAACTGGCTACAGAGATCGGAGCTCAAAAACTCAACATTTACAGTGATTCACAAGTGGTCACATCACAAATAACAGGGAGCTACCAAGCCAAAGATCCCACCATGAAAAAATATTTGGATAAAACCAAGGAACATCTCGGACAAATCGGGGAGTATAAAATCTGCCACATACCCCGCGAGAAAAATGCCCGAGCTGATGCACTCTCAAAACTAGCTAGCACCAAACCAGGAGGCAACAATAGGAGTCTCATCCAGGAAATGTTGCAAAACCCGTCAATCTCAGAAGAAGAAAAAGTCCTGACTATAACAAGCCAGGACCAAGGATGGATGACCTCCATAATCAACTACCTCAAAACAGGAACGCTCCCCGCAGAAGAAAAGGAGGCAAAGAGGTTAAAAAGGGAGGCACAGTACTACACCATCATAAACAACATCCTGTACAAAAGAGGAATCTCAACACCTTTACTAAAATGCGTGCCGACCTCCAACACAAGGGAAGTGCTAGAAGAAATACACGACGGCATTTGTGGCAATCATCTCGGAGCACGAGCTCTCGCCAAAAAAGTACTCCGGGCGGGACTTTATTGACCAACTCTACAGAAAGAAGCTACAAAATTTGTAAAGACATGTCCACCATGTCAGAAACATGCTAACTTTCACATCGCTCCGCCAGAAGAGCTCATTAGCGTGACCTCGCCTTGGCCGTTTGCAAAATGGGGACTCGATCTTCTCGGCCCCTTCCCACAGGGATCAGGACAAGTTAAATTCCTCATAGTAGGGGTAGTACTTTACAAAGTGGATTGAGGCAGAGCCCCTAGCCAATGCCACTGCTCAGAAAAGCCGGAAATTCTTATATAGAAATATTGTCACAAGGTTCGGGGTTCCATATTCAATAACCACAGACAATGGCACTCAATTCACAGATGCAGGCTTCAGAAAACTAGCGGCAGACTTGAATATAAAGCACCAGTACACCTCCTTTGAACATCCGCAAGCCAATGGACAGGCTGAAGCCGCTAACAAAGTCATATTGGCCGGATTAAAACGGAGATTACAAGACGCAAAGGGAGCCTGGGCAGAGGAGCTTCCACTGGTTCTATGGGCATATCGAACGACGCCATATTCCACCACAAAGGAATCCCCTTTCCGATTAGCATATGGAATAGAGGCAATGATTCCAGTAGAAATCGAAGAAGGATCGCCCAGAGTAGTTCACTACAATGAGGAAGCAAACTCCCAACATCAGAGAGAAGAGCTCGACTTGCTACCCGAAATCCAAGATAGAGCTCGAATCAGGGAAGAAGCTCTAAAGCACCGAATGGCCTCCAGATATAATCAAAGGGTAGTGCCAAGAAGTTTTGTAGAGGATGGTCTCATCCTAATCTGAAATGATATTGGAACAACTCGACCAGGAGAAGGAAAGCTGGCAGCAAACCGACCAGGAGAAGGAAAGCTGGCAGTAAACTGGAAAGGACCCTACCGAGTTATAAAGGTACTTGGAAAGGGCTACTACAGACTGTCTGAACTCGACGGATGAGAGCTTCCTAGGTCATGGCACTCCTGCAACCTAAGAAGGTACTACAGCTAAGACAAAAGATCTCATCATTTGATGCGCTCTTTTTCCTGAAAAGGTTTTTTAATGAGGCACTATGTTGAAGATCTAGGTCATGCCCGACTTAAAGGGATAAGAAAATTCCCCATGTATATATTTGCATTTTTTCTTTGAATAAAGTCTATTTAGATATTCTACAAAGAATCCAAGACACATTAATCTGAAGTATTCATCGTCCGATTATAAAGCGACAGGTCGGCAGAAAGTGAAAAACAATTTCACTGCACGACCACGATAAAGATAAATCGTCCGATAAAGGTGAAAATGCAAACTAGTGGCTGACTTGAATATAAAGCACCAGTACACATCTGTTGAACATCCACAAGCCAATGGACAGGCTGAAGCCGCTAACAAAGTCATATTGGCCGGATTAAAACGGAGATTACAAGACGCAAAGGGAGCCTGGGCAGATGAGCTTCCACAGGTTCTATGGGCATACCGAACGACGCCACATTCCACCACAAAGGAATCCCCTTTCCGATTAGCATACGGAATGGAGGCAATGATTCCAGTAGAAATCGAAGAAGGATCGCCCAGAGTAGTTCACTACAATGAGGAAGCAAACTCCCAACATCAGAGAGAAGAGCTCGACTTGCTACCCGAAATCCAAGAAAGAGCTCGGATCAGGGAAGAGGACTACAAAAAATAACTTAAAGGAGACCGACATAACCAAGTCGGACTCCTATCACTAAAAAGTTATACAAGTAGTCCCTGAAAGAGATCTGACAAAGATCCAAGAAAGAGGACTACAAAAAATAACTTAAAGGAGACCGACGTAAACCAAGTCGGACTCCTACCACTTCAAAGTTATCAAAGTAATCCCTAAAAAGAGACCTAACAAAGGTCCAAAAAAGAGGATTACAGAAATAACTAAAAGAGGGACCAGCGCAAAAGACCCATCAAGAAACAAGTTGGACCCCTGAGTCACAACCTCAAAGGATCAAAGCTATAAACGATAAAATAAAACAATCCAAGGAGGTCAAGCTTTAAGATTTCAAACATCAGCAAGAAGATGCAAAGTCAAAAGACTACTTTTTTTAAAAAGCCGTGAAAGGCCACCAAAACCTACTATCAAAAGACCGTAAGCTATTGTTCAAAATATAAAAGTTGCTAGATAAAGCAACTAAGAAGAGTCAGCAATTGAATAAAAAAGTTTCAAAAGCCCACAAGCCGGGCCAGCTACAAATCAACAAGCTTTAGGAACTTTCGTGGCATCATCAGGACAAGGAGAAGGCGGACGAGTCTGAATAGGCACGGCATCTATAGTTCCGTCCTCCCGGTTCAGAACTTGGCAATCCGAATCAGGTGCAACCGGAAGAACAGAAGAGGTCGACACTTTGGCAGAGGACACAGGAGGAGGATCAGCATCATCATCACCCTCGTCATCAGGGACAATCTTGCCATCTCTGACAACATTGTCTAAACTGAAAAGGGTAAGATCGGCCTCGGGAACAATGACCCGAACTTGCTCCTTCAAGTTCTCGTAAGCAGCAGTCATGCTGCCGACAAGATGACCTTGGAGCTCAGAATAATCCTCCCGAGCACTGTCCAACTCCCCCCTCAGACGCATCACCTCCCGATAAGTTGTAACATAACTATCTTTGTGCATCAGAGCTGTGTCCTCGGCCAACCGCAAAGAAGCCGCCAATGAAAGGGAACTCGCTTTCTCATTCTCTAGATCCTTCTCTAACTTGTTCACCTTTAATTCGAGCTCCTCCCTCAGCCCCTTCATCCGGTCAAACTCTTGCTTTGCCTCCTCCATAAATGCCTTGGTGGCATGAAAAGAGAGACTTTGAGCAGTCCGGTGTATAGTGGCCGCCATAAACGCCATATGCACGTGATTCCGGGCCATAAATTCCAAATGGTGGAGGATGGACACATCGTCCATCGAGAAGGTACCATAGGGCCCAATTTGTTGATCTATGAACTCGATGGCATTGAAGTCAGGGGCATTAAGGTCGAAAGGCTCAACCGTCTTTTGCTTCTTACTTGGAGGGGCAGCAGATGGAACGGCAGAAGTAGGGTGAGGATCCACCAAGCGGACCCGAGGTGTCGGAATCACTTTCTTCACCATGGGGGGAACTCGGCACTGATGGCTTCTTGCGCACTTGGGAGGACCCCTCCCCAGCCGCCTTCGCGGCAATATTCCTGGCAGCAGTCGCCTTCTGCGCCCTCTTAAAAGCTTTCATAGATTCATTATTCTTCATTGCCTCTGCAAATAAAACAGAAGTCAAGCTACAAATCAAACAAGTCGGAAATACAGCTACAAGTAACATAAACAAACAGCAAAGAAAACACAAGATACCCAGTTCAGTTTGAAGAAGAGAAGGATTGGTTAGAAATTTCTTTGTATCAAGATGGAGAGGTTGACCCCAGCGTTCTTCCAAAACAGTCACAAAGGCTCGCTCAGCCTCGTCCAACATGTCCCAAGAATACCTGGAGACCCTCACATCTTTTTGCCATTCCAGAGGAAAGGCGGGCTCATCATTTTTGTCCAGAAAAAAGGGCCGAGTTCCTTTAACAGCTCGGACCTTGAAAAAGTAGTTTTTAAAATCGCGGAATGACTCGTCAAACATGGAAGAAACCTTCTTTCCCTGGGTGGAACGAAAGGAGACCCAAGCTGCTTTCTTTTTCACCACTCCAGGCTTAGTCAAGACAAACAAGTAGAAGAAGAGAGATTGGGAAGCAGGAATACCAAAGCCATTACACAACAATTGGAAAATTTTTATTAAACCCCAGGAGTTGGGGTGAAGTTGAGAAGGGGCAACATTACAAAACCATAACAGGTCGATTTCAAATTGAGTAAAAGGAAGGGTGATACCCAGCTGACCGAAGAAAAAGTCGTAAGCATAAAAGAAAGGGCGACCATCAACAACCCGAGTTGAAAAATAGACTCTCTCGTCAGAAGAAGGAGGGATAAGTTCATAGTTCTTCTCATCACCAGAATTGCTACAGACACTATGAAACTGCCTAAGCTGAGCACAAAACTCAGAATCAGCCAGCGAGACACATAGGAGAACCATGGAGTCCACCCAATCGGCCATACCCGTAGGAACCTGGGAAGGCATCTCTACAACGTTATTTCGGGAAGACATGAGGCTAACTAAATCCTACAAAAGAAAAGAAGAGTGGATTACTTAAAAACATCTCGGACATGGATCAAAACATCTCGACGAAAGGATATACCAAAAAGGGAAAAACCCCAAGACTCAAGAGAAGAAGTCTTGGAACATCCCTTGGAGGCAGTAAATAAGAAGGGTCTTCAAAAATATTTCTACAGTCTACATCTCGGCACTCATCAAAATAAAATCCAGAAAGGAAAGCAAGGGAAGCAAAGAACGCAAAAGATCCACCCTTCTACAGTTTATCAAGAAAAGCATTGCTTCTATAGTTTACCAACACTACTGCTATAGTTTATCAGGACACCAAAAAGACCAAACAGAAAACAGCAAAGGCACAAACTTTTCAAAATCAAGCAAAAAATCATCAGCCAAGGCACAAACAGAAACGGCGGCAACATGCAGAAGAAAAGATTCAAGCAACAAGAAAAAGGTTCACACAAAAAAATTCCAGAGCATGCAAACAAAGTCAAGCACGATAAAAAAAGAAAAATCCAAACTTTCTCCAAAAAGAAGATCAAAGGGAAAACTTCATCCCAAAAGCTAAAAACAAAATATGAAATGGGACTAACCTGGAGACTAAAGAAGCTTCGAGGAAGAGTGGAAGCGTAGAGATAAAGGCTGCCCAGAAGAACGCCAAGCAATGCCACAAACACAAGAAAGTAGAGGAGCAAGCAAAAGACAGAGAGCAGATGAGAGAAACAGAAAAACGAGAGAGTAAAGGGAGGAGTTACGGAGAAGAAGTGAAGAAGAGAAACCATTTTTTTTTATTGAGGGATTCAAAATAAAATCCAAGAGAGAATGGGGCAATTAAATGCCAATTAAATGCCGATGTTAAAACCGCTTGCGTTCCCAAAAAAGCGCTAATACAAAAGTGCGCGCTTTTAGAGGAAAACGTTCTACATTCAAAAAAGACTCTACAAAGAAAAGGAATCGACAAAATGCTTGAGTTTGACTTCACTTAAGAAGGACCGAAGTCAAAGACTCGACCTCCAAAGGAAGAACCGAGCTCAAGCAGGGGCACTGTTCATACCCTGGGTCGAGCTGACCGACCCGGGATGTTTAGCGACAAGGCGACCGACCTCTTCAGGTCAGACTATCCGATCTCTTCTCAAAGAGCTCGGCCAAATCGACAGGAAAGCCCAATAAAGGGTCCAAATAGAGGAACACGACCCAAATCCAGAGGCAATCCCAGCCTACAGAGATAAAGGCGTTTCTGTTGAAGATAAGCTGACCTCACCAAAAGATAAGATAAGATAAGATAAGATAACTAACTTATCTTATCTAGAAAGGTCACTTCTCACCATTATAAATACACTGGAGCACCCAGGTATAACTCATACTCTGATTCTATTCAATACCTGCTTAATACCCTTGCTAACTTAAGCATTGGAGTCCCTTGCAGGTACCCCCACCCTCCGGGGACAAAGGAATCAGCACCACCACCAAGTCCAACAAGTCGGACACAACAGCTCCGGCCATCTCCCACCAGCCGGACACGTTAGCACCGACCAGCACAGAAGATCTCATCCGAGATCGACCTCCAGTTTCAGGTAACCCTCGGAACAGGTACCACTACCCTCCAGTGACAAAGGATCAGTAGCATTGCCAGTCCAACAAGTCGGACACGACAGCTCCGTCCGCCACGCACAAGCCGGACCCGTCATCTCTGATCAGTACAAAAGATCTCGTCTGAGATCGACCTACAGATTCAGGTAACCCTCGAAACATTGGCGCTGTTGCCGGGGAACCTGGAAGTCATCCCATCATCATGACAGACAACCTTGACAACAATCACGACTCTGATCTAGAGGACAGGACGCCACACAAGAACATGGATGTCACACCAAAGGATACTCCTCAACCAAACAAAGATAAGAGCCCACCAAACGCAGAAATCCTAAAGGCACTTTAGGCTCAATAAGAACGTCTCAAACAACTCAAAAAAGAGGCCAAGTATCAACGAGAAGCCGAGAAAGACCTCAGAAGGGAAACTAGGCGACGCAAAGAGCTGAAAGACAAACTATTATAGCTTGAAGCAGATCTAAAAAAGACTACTCGATCCAATCACAAGGATAGTCCCCACAAGGATCAAGACCCATTCACCAAAGAAATTATGAAAGCCAAAGTTTTAAAAGACTTCAAAGCCCCAGACATGACCCCGTACGACGGAACGTCAGATCCAAGCCATCATCTCAGTAATTTTAGAAGTAGAATGTATCTCACCGATGCCTCGGACGCAATCCGGTGCAAAGCATTCCCAACTACCTTAACTAAAACAATAATCAAGTGGTTCGACAACCTACCCCGAAGTCCATCTCAAGCTTTGACGACTTAGCGGGGAAGTTCCTTGCTAGATTCTCTATCTAGAAGGACAAAGCCAAGCACATCCCAAGCTTATTAGGGATCAAGCAAGGAGATCGGGAAAGTCTTCGCAGCTACATGGAAAGATTCAACAAAGCATGTCTGGACATACAAAGTCTGCCAACCGAAGCAGCCATCATGGGTCTCATCAATGGCCTACGAGAAGGACCTTTCAGTTATTCTATATCAAAGAAACATCCTACATCCCTGAACGAAGTACAAGAACAAGCAGAAAAGTACATCAACATGGAGGAAAACTCTCAACTAGGAGAGACGTCAAAATTCGGATCCTTTTACTCCTCCCGAGATAAGGATAAAGAGTCCAAGAAAAAAGAAGAACAGCATGGAGAAGATCAAGAAATACCACAACTACACCCTTCTCTGGGTATCTCTCGTAGAAGTATACCGAGAAGTATGCCACACTGAAAAAATCCCATCACCTCGCCCACTTAAAAGCAAAAAGGGAGGAGGAAATCGGACGGAATACTGCGAATATCATTGAATCTATGGACATTCCACCAACGAATGCTTCGACTTAAAGAATGTCATAGAGAAATTGGTAAGAGAATGGAGACTGGATCGATACCTAGCCAGTAAGACAGATGAGCCCTGAAAAAGAAGAAGAGATGAAGAGGGTAGACGAACAGAACGACCACCTCGTACCCCAGAGAGACACGTTCACATGATACATGGAGGATTTGCAGGAGGAGAAATCTCCAAATCATCTCGCAAAAGACACCTCAAAGAAGTATATCACGTCGAGGGAGGAGAATGAACACCCGACCTCCCTACTATTACTTTCACTAAAGAGGACGCAGCTGGCGTCATCTCGGGACATGAGGATACCATGGTCATCACTATTATTATTAGCCAACGCTAACCTCCACCGCACACTGGTGGACCAAGGAAGCTCAGCTGACATCTTATTTAAAACCGCCTTCGACAAACCCGGCCTGGAAGAATAAGAGCTCCGAGCATATCCAAATAGCTTATTCAGATTAGGAGACACTCCAATCCAACCACTTAGATACATCTCGCTACATACAACCTTTGGAAAGGGAAACCGGTCAAAGACACTCAACATAGACTACATTGTGGTCGACGTAAGCTCAGCCTACAATGCCTTAATAGGTTGGATAACGCTAAATCAGCTTGAGGCAGTAGTCTCAACTCCACATCTATGCATGAAATTCCCAACTACAGAAGGGATCACTACGATAAAAGGAGACCAGAAATAGCACGTCCCTGTTACAATGAAAGCCTAAACCTTCGAATTCGAGGTCGGAAAGAACTCCATCTACAACCTGAAGGCGAGACAGAAAAAGTCCAGATTGGAGACGTCCCAGATAAAACAACCAATATTAGCGCAATTCTAAAGGGAGATGTAAAAAAGTCCCTCATACAGTTCTTAAAGGATAATAACAATCTCTTTGCATGGAAGGTTGCGGACATGCCGGACATAGACCCCAAGCTAATGTGCCACAAACTGGCAGTATATCCAGGATCTCGGCCAATACAGCAGAGGCGTAGAAAGCTCGGACCAGAAAGATCCCAAGCTGTGGAAGAGCAGGTACAAGCTCTACTGGAGGCAGGATTCATTAGAGAAGTCAACTACCCACTATGGTTAGCCAATATTGTATTGGTGAAAAAATCAAATGGAAAGTAGCGGATGTGTACTGATTACACCGACCTCAACAAAGCCTGCCCAAAAAATCCTTACCCACTCCCAAACATCAACGCCCTAGTGGACACCTCCTCCGGATACAAGTACCTCTCATTTATAAACACCTATTTAGGGTACAATTAAATCCTGATGTACCCACCTGATTAAGAAAAAACCTCATTCTTAACATCCAAAGCGAACTATTGCTACGTTGTCATGTCATTTGGACTCAAAAATGCAGGAGCTACCTACCAAAGGTTAATGAACAAAGTCTTCGTAGATCACATCGGAAAACTGATGGAGGTATACGTGGACGACATGTTAGTAAAGATACAATGCGAGGAATCATTACTGTTCGACCTCGCCCAAGTATTCAATACCATCAGAAAGCATGGCATGCGACTTAACCTTGCGAAATGCACCTTCATAGTAGAAGTTGGCAAATTCCTAGGATTCATGCTCACACAAAGAGGAATCGAAGCAAACCCGGACAAGTGCCAGGCCATACTCAACATGAAAAGCCCGACCTGTGTCAAAGAAGTGTAACAACTCAACGGGCGACTGGCAGCCTTGTCCAGGTTTCTAGCTGGATCAGCCATAAGATCTCTCCTCTTCTACGCTACGCTAAGGAAGGGAAAGAAGTTCGAATGGACATCAGAGTGCGAGCTAGCTTTCCAAGATTTCAAAAGATTCCTGGGACAACCACCCGTTCTTATTCGATCTTAGGAAAGAAAAGCACTCATATTATACCTAGCAGTAGGAAGCCGGGCAGTAGCCTCGACACTAGTCCGAGAAGATGAAAATGGACAGCAACCTATATACTTTATCAGCAAAGCGCAACAAGGGTCCAAACTGAACTATCAAAAGATAGATAAGTTCGCCTACGCTCTCATATTAACCTCTCGACGACTTCGTCCATATTTCTAGGCTCACACCATCAAGGTTCGGACCAACCAGCCTATAAAAAGCATTCTGTAAAAAACAGATTTAGCAGGGAGAATCCTACAGTAGGCAGTCGAGTTGTCCGAATTCGACCTCCAATATGAAGCTCAGACAGTGATCAAATTACAGTATCTAGCCGACTTCATTGCAGAGTACACCGACACCCCGGAAATCCCTACAAAGTGGAACCTTTACATGGACGGCTCTTCCAATAAAACTGGGTGCAGAGCAGGCGTGATAATAGAAAGTAATCAGGGAACCCAAATCGAACTCTTACTAAAGTTTGAGTTCCCTGCTTCTAATAACCAGGCTGAGTATGAGATACTATTGGCTGGTTTGAAGCTCGCTAAAGAAGTCGGAGCCCAAAAACTTGTCATCTTTAGTGACTCGCAGGTTGTTACCTCGCAAATAACAGGGACATACCAAGCCAAAGATCCGGCTATGAAAAAGTACCTGGACAAAACCAGGGAACAACTTGGACGATTTCAGGAATATGAGGTCCAACATATACCTCAGGAACAGAATGCTCGAGCTGACGCACTCTCAAAATTAGCCAGCACCAAACCAGGGGGCAATAATAGGAGCCTCATCCAGGAAATACTACAGAAGCCGTCAATCTCAAAAGAAGAAATCTTAGCCATATCAGGCCAAGATCAAGGATGGATGACTCCCATAATTAACTACCTCAAATCAGAGATACTCTCTATAGATAAGCAGGAGGCAAAGAGGTTAAAACAGGAGGCACAATATTATACCATCATAAATAACATTCTATACAAGAGAGGAATTTCGACACATCTACTAAAATGTGTGCCAACCTCTAATACAAAAGAGGTATTAGAAGAGATACACAGTGGCTCCTGTGGGAATCATCTCGGAGTATGAGCCCTTGTTAAAAAAGTATTCCGAGTCGGATTCTTTTAGCCGACTCTACAAAAAGAAGCCACTGAGTATGTCAAGACGTGTCCACCATGTCAGAAACATGCTAACTTCCATGTCACCCCACCAGAGGAGCTCAGCAGCGTGACATCACCTTGGCCATTTGCAAAGTGGGGACTCGACCTTCTCGGACCCTTCCTCCAAGGGTTAGGACAGGTTAAGTTCCTCATTTTGGGGGTAGATTATTTCATAAAATGGATAGAGGCAGAGCCCCTAGCCAATGCCACGGCCCAAAGAAGTCAGAAATTCCTATATAGGAATATTATCACGAGGTTTGGGGTTCCTTACTCCATCACCATGGACAATGGCACTCAGTTCACAGACGCAGGCTTTAGAAAATTGGTAGCCAACTTGAAGATAAAGCACTAATTCATATCCGTGGAATATCCACAGACTAATGGACAAGCATAAGCTGCTAATAAAGTCATACTAGCTGGGTTAAAACGGAGGCTGCAAGACACAAAGGGAGCCTGGGCCGAAGAGCTCCCACAAGTCCTATGGGCATATCGGACAATTCCACACTCTACCACAAAGGAATCACCCTTCCGATTGGCTTATGGAATGGAGGCAATGATACCGGTAGAAGTTGAAGAAGGATCTCCCAGAACGATCCTCTACGGTGAAGAAGCTAACTCCCAACTCCAAAGGGAAGAGCTCGACCTACTCTAAGAAGTCCGAGAAAGTGCTCGGATCAGAGAGGAAGCACTAAAACGCCACATGGCTGTAAGATTCAACCAAAAGGTAGTACAGCGAAGCTTCACAAAAAATGACCTCATCCTAATCCGAATGATATCGGAACAAGTCGACCCGAAGTGGGAAAGCTAGCAGCTAATTGGAAAAGACCCTACTTAATCATAGAGGTACGGGAAAAAGGTTACTACAAAGTGTCCGAACTCGAGGGCCGAGAGCTACCGAGATCATGGCACGCCTACAACCTAAGAAGGTATTATAGTTAAAAGGTAATAAAAAGATCTTAGGACAAAGGTGCACTTTTTTTCCTAAAAAAGGTTTTTTAACGAGGCATCAAGCCAAGATCTACATAATTACTTAGGAAAAACACCCACATGTATATATTTCACATATTTTCTATTTTGAATAAAGTTTTTCAGATTTTCTACAAAATCTCCTTATCAAGACGCATTATTCTGAAAAAATGTAAAATTCATCGCCCGATTATAAAGCTACAGATCGGTAACAGTGAAAACAAAATTCATTGCCCGATGTGATCGACAAAGAATGAAAATCGAATTCATCAAAGATCAACCAAGCGAGGATCAAACTCTACAAAATCGGCAAAGATGAAAAAGTGATAAAAATAGAATAATGCAAGAAGTTATAAAAAGCAATCCATGAATAGAGGCCTGACGAGGTCTGAAACAAAAATGGATTGCTAAGAAATAACTTGAAATGGACCGACACAAAAGAAGTCGGACCAAGATCAAAGCGAAAAAAAGTTATAAAAAGTAATCCCTAAAAAGAGGCTTGGCCAGCCCTAAAAAGCGAATTACTAGAAATAACTTCCAAAGGGACCGACATGAAAGAAGTCGGACTAAAGCTACAAAAAGTTATAAAAAGTAATCCATAAAAAGAGACCTGACAAGGTCCAAATAAAATGGATTACTAGCCAAAACTTCGAAGGGACTGACACGACGAAGTCGGCCCAAAAAGCTACAAAAGGTTATAAAAAGCAATCCGTAAAAAGAGACCTGACAAGGTCCAAATAAAATGGATTACTAGACATAACTTCAAAGGGACACGACGAAGTTGGCCCAGAAAGCTACAAAAGTTATATAAAGTAATCCATAAAGAAAGAGACCGGACAAGGTCCAAATAAAATGGATTACTCAAAATAACTTGGGGCAGACCGACATGAAGAAGTCAGCCCGAGGTGACCAAAAGCGACAGAGTTATAAAAAGTAAACCCAAGGGATTACTAGAAATAACTCGAGAAAAGATCAACTAAGAGAATCAACCAACAGAAGACGCGTGTCAAAAGGGAGACAACTCGGCCCGAAAGACCACGACCTCGCCAAAATCAATTTACAAAGTATTCTATCAAAGAAATACTCAAACCACAACTAGCCTTAAAAAGGATACTTCAACCAAGGCAGTTAAAAGAGGTCAGGCAATAAACACTCTGAAGATTCCCGAAAAGCTACAGGCACGTATATCATAAGAGAAACAAGGCAGTTACCATAAAATAAGACTCAAGAGGACGCTTGAAGCCGACCCCAAGAGCTAGAGAAACTATTTTGTTTTTCAAAACAAAGTTGCTAAAGTAGCAACTGAAGTATCCAAAGTTAGAGATCACAAAATTACAAAAATAAAGAGTTCAAAAGCCCACAAAAACTAGGCTATACACAAACATATCAGAGAAATTATAGAGGATCCAAAGGCTTCTAAATAGCAGCATCTTGGGGAGAAGGAGGGTGAGTCTGAAAGGGAACTGCGTCCACGGTCCCGTCATCCCGATTCAAAATCTGGACGTCTGGATCAGATCCCGGCTGAGTGGCTTCAACTGTCAGAGTTGAGGAAGGCGGGACAACAGAGGCTTTACTAGAAGTAACTGGAGGGGGGACGACATCATCATCATCATCAGGGTCATCAAGAACGATCTTACCATCCTTTACAATGTTGTCAAGCTAAAAACGGTAAGAACGAGATCGGGCGCAAGAACTCGGACCTGTTCCTTCAGATTCTCATAAGCAGCATTTATACTACCTACAAGATGACCTTGAAGATCGGCATAGTCAGCTCAGGCAGAATCCAAACTCTTACGAAACTCTACCATCTCTCTATAGGACCGGACATAGCTAACCTTATGCTTCTGGGCCATCTCCTCAGACAGATCTGCCAAGGCCTTAGCCGCTGTAGCCCGAACCTTTTCACCCTCCAACTCTTTCTCCAGTTTCGCCACCTTTTTTCGAGCTCCTCCTTCAACCCCTTGATCCTATTATACTCCAACTTGGCCTCCTCCATAAAAGCCTTAGTGGCATGAACAGGGACATCCTGAGCAGTCCTGAACAAGGCCACTCCCATGTGTGCCATTCTCACACTATTTCGCGTAATGAATTCCAGATGGTGAAGGATGGATACATCATCCGTAGGCATAATGCCGTAAGGAGCAATTTGTTGGTCAACAAACCCCACGGCATCAAAGTCGGGGGCATCCAAATTAAAGGGCTCACCGGTTCTCGGCTTTTTAGGAGAAGGACAACAACAGACGGGGAGGCAACACTGGAAGACGGCAGAGGAGGAACAGAGGAGGCCAGTCGGATGTTAGGAGTCGGGATTATCTTTTTAGGACCAGAAGCGTCCGAGGTCGACCTCTTTAAAGAAGCCCTAGACGACCCCTCCTCGGGAACCTTGGCTAAGAGGTTTAGGGCCGCAGTCGCCTTCTTCGCCTTTTTAAAGGCCTTCATAGCATCATTATTTTTGACCATCTATGAAAATATGCAGCAAGAAAACCAAGTTATAAATCGAAAAGAAAAGGGATAAAACTCAACAAAATAAAGCAACGCAATAAGATACAAAAGAAGTTGACCACTACCCAACTCAGCTCGGAGAAGTGAAGGATCTCCTAGAAATTTCTTGGTATCGAGATGGGGAGGCTGCCTCCAGTTATCTTCCAACACAGTTACAAGGGCTTGTTCGACCTCATCCAACATCTCTCATGAATATCTAGATACCACTACATTTTGTTGCCACTCCAAAGGAAAAGCAGGTTCATCATTTTCATCCAGAAAAAAGGGACGAGCTCCCTCAACAGCTTAGACCTTGAAGAAATAGTTCTTAAAATCACGGAAGGATTCATCGTACATGGGAAAAACCTTTTTTCCCTGGGAAGCTTGGAAGGAAACCCAGGCGGCCTTTTTCTTAACTACACCAGGCTTTGTCAGGACAAAGAGGTAAAAGAAGAGGGATTGGGAAGGTTGGACACCCAATTCATGACACAACAATTGGAAGATTTTTATGAAACCCCAGGAATTAGGATGGAGTTGGGACGGAGCCACATTGCCATACCACAACAGGTTGGTCTCAAAAGGAGTAAAAGGTAGAGTAATATTCATCTGACTAAAAAAGAAATCGTACTTATAGAAAAAAAGGGCGATCTCCAGCAGTCCGAGTGGAAAAACAAACTCTCTCTTCAGAAGTAGGGGATACAAGCTCATAGTTCTTCTCATCACTACCATTACTACAAATCCTATGGAATTTCCTAAGTTGCTCACAAAATTCAGAGTCAACCAGCAAAATACACAAAAGAACCATAGAATCCACCCAGTCGGCCATGCCAGCAGGAACTTGGGAGGATGTCTCGACAATATTCTTACGGGAAGACATGGATCAACTATTCCTACAAAAAGGAAAAAGGGGGGTTACTAGTCAAACAGCTCGGGCAAAGTGAGAAAGAACAGCTCAGTCAAAAATGGATACAAACTCAAAACTACAGCATACAGAATATCAGGGATAACAAAAAAAGGAAACCCTAGGACACAACGCAAAGTCCTGGGGCATCCTTTGGAGGCAGTAACAGAGTAAGGACTAAAGTCTACGACCCAACGTCTCCCAGCAAGAGAATAACCTTCTCCACAAAACAGGCAACACTCCAAAAGGAAAAATCACAAAACAAAAAGCTATCAAAATCACATTTCTACACAGAGAACCATTATACATCAACAAAAAAGCAACCTTTTTTCAGAATCAAGCAAGCTCATCATTCCAAAAGAAACAAAACCAAAGATGCAAGCAGAAACAGTAGCCACATGCAAAACCCTCAAAGCGTCAACAATCAAGAAATGCAATGAGATTCATACAAAAAATGAAGAGACTCTCAGAGCACACATTGTGGTAGCAATCAGATACAACAAAAACAGAAGAAAGATTCAAACTTTCTAATACAAATGCAAGCAAGATCAAAGCTTTTTACGATCAAACAAGAGCCTTAAAAGGAAAAGAGTGTAAAAAAGGGAGAAAAAGAAAACCAACCTGTTAAAAAAAGAAAGAAGCAACGAAGAAGCTGCGAAGCACGAAGAAGGAAAGAACTTTGAGAAGCGAAAGGGTGAAACGCCAAGGAGAAGCGAAGAGAGAAAAAACTGAAGCTTTGAAAATTCAAAATGATACGAAGAGAGAAGCGAAAGAAACGGAAAAAGAGGAGTTAAATGAGTCTTTAAAAACCCTCGCACGTTTCTAAGAAAAGGCACGGAGAACAAAACGCACATACCATTAAAAGAGGAGAGAGGAAAACGTTCCGCATTCAAACTACCAAATAAAAGCTCTACGACGAGTTTGACAAAAAGATCAAGCTCGACCTTTCGAAATAAAAAGATCGAAGTCTAGCAAAAGGAACGACCTCAAGGAAAGACCGAGCTCAGAGCAGGGGCACTGTTCATACCCTGGGTCGAGCTGTACGACACAGGCGGATCAACGACAAATCGACCAACATGTTCAGATCAGGACTATCCGACCTCTTTATGAAAAGTGGTCAGCCAAATCACTACAGAGGCCCAAGAAGGCCCAAGAAGGCCCAAGAAAGAGGAACACGACCCAAATCTAAAGGCAGCCCAAAGCTAGAGAGATAAAGTCGGTTCCCTTAAAGAGAAGATAACTTCACTCGAAGATAAGATAAGATAACTATCTTATCTCCAAAAAGGTCACTCCACGCTATTATAAATACACTGGAGCACCCAGGTATAACTCATACACTGATTCTACTAAAAACCTGCTTAATACCCTTGCTAACTTAAGCATCGGAGTTCCTTGCAGGTACCACCACCCTTCGATGATAAAGGATCAGTAGCATTGCCAGTTCAACAAGTCACACACGACAGCTCCAGCCGCCACGCACAAGCTGGACCCATTATCTTCGATCAGTACAGAAGATCTCGTCCGAGATCGACCTACAGTTTCAGGTAACCCTCGGAACAGTTCTTGATAAAAATTATAGTTACATAGCTCTTTCACATAAGCTTCGGATGGTTTGGCGCATCAAAGGTGGCTTTGATCTGCTTGATGTGGGATTTGGGTACTTCATGGTAAAATTTGATGCAGGTGAAGATCGTAAGAAGGTCATGCTTGGTGGCCCGTGGTTGATTGAGGGGCACTATGTTGCTGTAAAATTGTAGGATATGGATTTTCAGCCATGTGAGCAATCCTTCGGGTCTATGCTTATATGGGTTTGGATTTCGGGGCTCCCAATTTGGTGCTATTAGGAATAGGCCATGATGCGTATTACTTCTGCAATAGGAGTCCCCATCAAAGTAGACCTAGCCACTAAGTTGGCTGAGAGAGGACGATATGCACGAGCATGTGTTCAAATAAATTTAAGACTGCCAGTGATCAAGCATATCATTGTGGAAGGCATAACTCATGTAGTGGAGTATGAAAGTTTAAACTTAATTTGTAATTCTTGCGCACGTTATGGTCACGATATGGCACAGTGCTTGGGTAGAGGCTCCAGGGAAGGAAATAGTGCTAATTCCGATGCCACCAAACACCAGGACAGTACAATGGCAGTGCCACATCCTAAGCCCAAAATTCACAATTCAAATGAAGTAGAACCTGATATGGTAGGTGGCGTTACTGGCGAGAATCCTACACCGAGTTTGCAAGAGGATTTAGAGGCTAATAATTTGGAAGGAAATAACGTTAAGGAGGCTTGCATGCATGATGAACCAAGCTGGGAGCAAGTTGTGAGGAAAGGTAAAACCAAGCTGGGCTAGAAGCAATCTAACAAGGTCCAAAGAGGCACTCAATCCAAAACCGATTCGGGTAGAGTAATCAAACCCACCATTCACTTCTCTCACACGGATGGATCCAGCTCCTATCGTGCCAGGGTCGGGTCACGAGTCAAAGTCGGATACAGTGCTTCCCGTGTTGGTGAGACGTCGATCTCCTCAACCCGACACACCCTAATGCCTTGTGGCTCTTCTCTCCAGAAACGACCAAGGCCAACGTTCCTACAGAGCTCGCCAGTTGAGAAGAGTAGAGGCATGGTGGGGGGAAGCATCATCGTGTCTTCTTGCAGCCGTGAAGGATGGTGTTACCGTGGCGGTGCCATTGGGGAAGGAAGGCGCATTGCCGGCTGTTGCTGCGTAGGTAGGCAGGAATAAAGAGATATTCCATGAAGATCCGGCAAACACGAAGATCACGGGAGTCACTTCCTCTGGGCAAGCCTCGGTTTGAGGTTGGTGAATCACTTTGATTTTCTTGTTTCATATTTTTATATTTTATATTATGGATATTTTAAATATAATAGCTTGGAATATTAGCGGTACTTCTAATAAGTTAGCACGGGTGAATTGTAAAGAGCTGGTTAGGAAATTTAAACCTGTAATTTTTATTGTGGTTGAAACTGAATGTCCTTTTTAACACTTGAAACTGTTCTGGTTCCTTTCTGCAATGCAGGGTGTTCACTACAAATGGGTTGATGCTTTCGATCAGTGTGTTACAGTTGAGGTTTAGGTAAATAATGTGATTTGGAGGTTAACGTGCAAAAAATTACCAATTAAGAATTTATAATGGAAATTAATGTTGCAAGTATAGTTCTTGATCAATAAAAATTCCGCGTATTAATTTAAAAAGGATTGTCACGAAATTAAGAATAAAATACTAGGAGTAGAATTCCCAAGTCGTCTCCCAACGAGTTGCTAAGAGAGTGAAAATTATTGATTAAGGGTTTCTCAGAAATTTGGAGTTTGGGGAATGGGCAAATAAATGATTATAAATTAAAGTAGTGAAAATTAAAAAGATATTTTTTTTGTAATTAAAATAAAAGCCTTGGCTATGAGAAGATTAATCGGAAGTTCTATCCTTGTTGGATTCCCCAAGATCAATAGTAATAGGTTGTTGTTTCTACATAGTTAACCTTCAACGAATGAAGGAAAGTCAAGTAGTTGAGCTAACTCTAATTCACAAGTCCTAATCCTCTCCCTTGGGAAGGATTAGCATTAGTGACTAGAGAGCTAGCCAACAACTTCCAATTACTATCTAACTCTTGGGTTTTCCAACTCAAGGGTCTCCTATTAATCAACTCCAAAGCCAAGTTAAAAGTCTACTCCATTGACATGGATACCATTTTCACATTCATATAAAGGGAATAGAGAGAAGACATGATAATTGGAATTGGGTAGAGATAATCAAGCAAATAAAGGAATAAAATATAAAAGTACTTTTGCATTAATGAATTCCAAAATTAAAGATATCCATATGTAACTCTGAACAGGGTAAATGGGAAATTAAAAAAGTAAAGGAATAGGAAACAAACTAGAATGATAAAAACTTTAACGGAGGTAGTAACTCTTCTCAATATCCAACTTAAAAGCACAAAAATAAAAGATCTCCGAATGCGAAGAACCCTAGAGGAAGTTGTAATTTCTCTCCAAGATTCCTAAAACTAAAACTAAAACTAAAACTAATGAATGAGAATGTGTGAATGTCTGTTGAGTCTCTGCTGTCTCCTGGCTCTAGTCTGTGTTTCTAGGCCAAAAACTGGGTCCAAACTCAGCCCAAAATTGGCCCCAACGTCTTTTGAAAATTCTACATGTGGCGCATGTCACGCGTATGCGTCAAGCATGCGTGCACATCGATGGTCTTCTGCGCGTTCACGCGTATGTGTCAGGTACGCGTCTGCGTCTTTATGGAGTGTGCCAAGTTGCGCGTACACGTCAGGTACGCGTACACGTCAGGTAGGCATCCGTGTCGACTCTCGCTGGTCAGCTCCTTAGTTTCTTGTGTTCCTTCCATTCTTGCAAGCTTCCTTTCCATCCTCTAAGCCATTCCTGTCTTATAAAGCCTGAAAACACTTAACATACGGATCACGGTATCAAACAGGAAAAAGGGGAATTAAAAATACACAATTTAAAGGCTTAGGAAGCGAGTTTTCAACCATAGAACAAAATTGGAAAGGATTTGTAAAACCATGCAAATTGTATGAATCAGTATGCAGAGAATTGATAAATACCACTCAATTTAGCACAAGATAAACCACAAAATAGTGGTTTATTAGAGGTGTAGTGGTATCTATGGTAGTTCTCAATTTAATACCAGAGTTTTGCTATGGGATTATCTTGTTACTAAGCCCTCGTCTTTCTGTGGGCCATGGATTGTTGTTGGTAATTTTAATGAAGTACTATTCTCACATGAATCTAAGGGTTTCCTCTTCTCGAGTCGCCATGCAGATCGGCTTGCTGCCTCTCTAGGGGATAGTGATCTGTTTGACTTGAAGACTATTGGAAGACGGTTTTCTTGGTACAAAAGGGTTAAAAATGGTGTTGAGGTGGTGAAAAAACTTGACCGGGTTTGTATCAATAGTGGATGGTTATCTCTCTTTCCAGAGGCTTACACAGAAATTTTAAATAGGCTTTAGTCTGATCATTGTTCTATCCAAGTGCGCTGTACAGGTCATCCCCAACCGAAAAAGAATAGACCTTTTCGGTTTATTGGGGCTTGGGCAACTCATCTGGGGTACAGAGATATTGTGAACCAGTCATGGTAGGCTAGCTACAGAGAGATGCATGGCAAGCTTTTAGAAGTGCAAAAGAACTATTTGGAGTTTAATTCTAAAGTGTTCGGCAACATTTTCATTAGAAAATGCGAATTGGAGACACAGATTAATTTCCTTCAAAAGCAACTAGAAGTAATGGAAGATTTGTCTATACGGCAAAAAGAACAACAGCTGATTGAGGAAATACCAAGTTTTTTCATGTCCAGACTCTTGTGTGTAGAAAGCATAATAAGATTCATGGTCTCTTTCTTCAAGATGGGGTGTGAGAAACGGACCTGGATATCCTTAGAAGGGAAGCTGAATCCTTTTATAAACACCTATTTTGCCAGTCAAAGGATGTAGACTTAAGTTGTCTTGGTGATGTGCCACTGCCTTCCTTGAATGATGAAGCCTGTTGTAGCCTTACAGCGCCAGTTACTCTGGAAGAAGTTAAGTTGGCTATTTTTAGTATGCATTCTTTTAAGGCACCGGCCCTGATGGGTTCCAGGCTTTCTTCTTTAAAGAATACTCGGAGATTGTTGGTTTTGATGTTTGGACTTTGGTTCGTCATGCGTTCTCTGGTTTGGATATGGATCCAAGGATGATGGAAACTCTTGTGGTTCTTATTCTGAAGGTAGAAAACCCGATTTCCATAAAGGATTTCTGACCTATTAGTCTCTATAATGTGGTTACAAAGTTATAACGAAGGTCCTGGTCAATAGACTTCGTCCCCATCTCAAAGAGATTGTTGGGACCTTTCAAGGAAGGTTTACCCAGGGAGAGGAACTCCAGAAAATATCATTGTAGCACAAGAGGTTCTCCATTTCAAAGAAAGGCACCCTGGCCTTTAAGATTGATCTGGAGAAAGCGTACGATAGAATGGATTGGGGATTTCTGAAACAAACCCTTGTAAGTTTTGGCTTTCCTCCTCTGACAGTTAATCTGATTATGCGTTGTGTCACTGCTTCCTCCCTGTCTATACTCTGGAATAGGGATAGATTAAATAGCTTCACTCCAAACAGGGGCCTTAGGCAAGGAGATCCTATATCATCGTATCTGTTTGTGTTGTGTATGGAGTGATTGTCCTGTTCTATTAATCAGCAAGTTGATAGGGGCTTATCGAAGCCGGTTGTGATTTTTAGAAGCGGTCCAAGAATTTCTCATTTGATGTTTGCCAATGATTTGCTTCTTTTCTGTAAAGCCGAAAAACAGCATGTTCAAACTGTAATGGTAGATTTGGAATTAGAGATTCTTTTTGTGCTAATATTGCTCTTCTTGTAAAGTTAATTTGGCAAATTTTTCACCATCCTGACAAGCTTTGGATTCGACTGTTGATGGAGAAATACCATTCTTCTAAGGATGATTGTTTCAGTCGGTCTCGAGGAAGGAGATCTTATGTTTGGAAGAGTATATGTCGAGCTTGGGATATCCTGAAGGAAGTTTTTATTTGGTGCATTGGGGATATGGAACAGAACTTTTGGTTTTCTAAATAGAGAAGAGAGGGGCAACTGTGTCAGGAGATGGATTATGTTCACATTTATGATTCGGATTTCAAGATCTTGGATCTTTGGTCATCTGGACAGTGGAACCTTGAGAATATCTATTCTCCTCTGCATCAGTCTCTGTAGAGCAACATTAACTCTTACATCCCAGATGTTCAAGCTGGTTCAGAGGTCAGTTGGTGTTGGACGGATGCGGCTTCAAAGGTTTATGATGCTCGTAGTGGTTATTTATGGCTCGGTAAGAAGATGTTTAGTTGGGAGGATAGGGGTAATTGGTTTTGGCTTTGGCGTCAACATGTTCTGGAAAAGCACAAATTTTTGGCCTGACTATGTCTTCAGGAGGCTCTTCCTATTGCTGCATTTTATTTTAGGAGGGGCATTTCACACACAGATAGCTGTCCATGATGTTTCTCAGGTCAGGAATCGGTTTTACATTGTATTCGAGATTGTCCAAAAGCCCAACTAGTTTGGCAAACTTTAGGGATCTCAACCAGTGGATTTGATGAGTTGGTTCTTACATAATAGCAAACATCATCCCTTTAGATTCTTTTCTGGTCTCTAGTTGATTTGGCGTTCAAGGAATAACGAGATCTTTCATCCTAACGAGCATTGGACCACAGACAAGGTGATTGGTATGGCTTTGTCCTTGGAAAAAGAGCTCCAAAATATTTTTGAGTTGCAACGATTGTCTATCCCCTCCACCATTAGTGGCTCTTGGATTCCCCCCTCAGTGGGTACCTTTAAGATTAATTGTGATGCTAGCTATCCTGGCAATGGTGCTCAAGTTGGTTTTTCTTGTGTTAGCAGAGATTGGAAGGGAAGGTGGCAACGAGGCTATTTAGGAATAATTGAGAGTTGTAGCATTTTGTAAGGAGAGTTGTTTGCTATTTGGAGATGCTTCCTTTTAGCATGGGACTTGGGACAAAGAGACATTATATGTGAAACAGACTGTGTGGAGGCTTTTACTATTGTCAATAATTTACAGAATTGCTCTGGGTTTACTGATCCTTTGGTGTTCAAAATCCGAGATATCATGTCTTGGAAATAGCGTGCTGATCTCCGGTTGATCTTGAGAGATGCAAATACAGTAGCAGACATCATGGAAAAGACTGTAATAAGGACCCTTTTTCTCCAAGTGGAGCTTCCGTTGCCTTGGAAGGAGTTTGAGAGTAGTGGTGCACGAAAATTACAATCACAATTTCGCAATTCCGCACAACTAACCAGCAAGTGCACTGGGTCGTCCAAGTAATATCTTACGTGAGTAAGGGTCGATCCCACGGAGATTGTTGGCTTGAAGCAGCTATGGTTATCTTGTAACTCTTAGTCAGTATATCAATAATGGTTCTTAGTTTTGATTGCGAAAAAAAAGAACATGAAATAAATACTTGTTATGTAGTAATGGAGAATGGGTTGGAGTTTTGGAGATGCTCTGTCTTCTGAATCTCTGCTTTCTTACTGTCTTCTTCTTCATGCATGCAAGGCTCCTTCCATGGCAAGCTGTATGTTGGTGGATCACCATTGTCAATGGCTACCATCCGTCCTTTTAGTGAAAAAGTTCCATATACATGGCTAATCATCTATCGGTTCCCACTTATGTTGGAATAGGATCCAATGATCCTTTTGCATCTGTCACTATGCCCAACATTCGTGAGTTTGAAGCTCTTCACATTCATCCCATCCCAGATCCTAGTCGAAATACCACAGACAAGGTTTAGACTTTCCGAATCTCAAGAATACTGCCAATTGATTCTAGCTTATACCACGAAGACTCTAGTCTTACGGATTGAACGCTCTGTTGTCAGGAGAGGCAGTCAAACTCGTGAACCAGGAACCCAAGAGATAAACACCCAATCTAAAGTAGAACAGAAGTGGTTGTCAGGCATGTGTTCATAGTTTGAGAATGGTGATGAGTGTCACGGATTATCACATTCATCATGTTTAAGTGCGAGTGAATATCTTAGAATAGAACAAGCGTGATTGAATAGAAAATAGAAATAATTGCATTAATCCTTCGAGACATAGCAGAGCTCCTCACTCCCAACCATGGGGTTTAGAGACTCGTGCCGTAGAAGATACAAATTCAGATGTAAAATGTCATGAGGCACTGAATGAATCTCTAAAAGTAGTTTTTATACTCAACTAGTAACCTAGGTTTACAGAAAATGAGTAAGCTAAGATAGATAGTGCAGAAATCCACTTCCGGGGCCCACTTGGTGTGTGTTTGGGCTGAGCAATGAAGCTTTCACGTGCATAGGCTATTCCTGGCATTTAACTCCAGCTTTTATGCTAGTTTGGTTGTTTAACTCCAGCTTGTATCCTGTTTCTGGCGTTTAACGCCAGAATAGGGTAGAAAGTTGGCGTTAAACGCCAGTTTGCGTCATCACAACTCAGAAAAAGTATAAACTATTATATATTGCTGAAAAGCCCTGGATGTCTACTTTCTAACGCAATTGAGAGCATGCCAATTGGGATTCTGTGGCTCCAAAAAATCCATTTCGAGTTCAGAGAGGTCAGAATCCAACAACATCTGCAGTCCTTTTTCAGCCTCTGAATCAGATTTTCGCTCAGGTCCCTCAATTTTAGCCAGAAAATACCTGAAATCACAGAAAAACACACAAACTCATAGTAAAGTCCAGAAATGTAATTTTTTCATAAAAACTAATAAAAATATACTAAAAAGTAGCTAGATCATACTAAAAACTATATGAAAATACCCCCAAAAAGCATATAAAATATCCGCTCATCAAGTAGTATTCAGTGGGTATACCTTTCTTAAGCAGTTTCTTATTTATTTTTTCTTTCTTATTTGTTGTTTATTTTATTTTAAGTCACCAAAAAAATACTACAAGAAAATTATCCATTCAGCCACACTTTTTTTAAGCTACATTTGAAAAGCGTAGCTAGGCTACGCTTTTCTCCGTATTACCTTTTTATAGAAGAATAGGAAACATAGTTGTTGCATCACTTGAAAAGTGTCTCCTTAGATATTTAAACATCACTTATAAAACGTAGCCTTATTTTAATATCTATAGGTTCACTTTTAACACACAAAAAATGTTTTTAAAAAGTAACCTATTTGTTATATTTTAGGTGTGCTTTAAAAGTGTTGCCTAATGTATCTAGGCCAAATGCACATGATAATCCCCACTCTGGTCCTTGAGATTGGCAAGTTGTATTGATTTAGTCTTCGAGATCCTAATTGTACTAAATTAGTCCCCCTCAGATTTGAAAAAATGCACCACGTTAGTCCTTCTCCCTTTTTCCGTCACTGGAGCTTTGACGTCGTCAGTGACGTGGCCAATTCTTGCCATACTGGACATAATAATAGTTAGATGACATGACATAAAGTTTAATTAGCTCCAATTTGGTTCTTGTTTCCTTTTATGACTTAAATTTCTTTCCTTACTTCTTCCTCTTCTTTTTCTTCCCATTTTTTTCTGATTCTTCGTCTTCTTACTCGTTGTGCACCCTTTTGATTTTAGGATCATGATTGTAAGTAGGAGTCAGAGTTCCATGCGATCCAATACACAGATCCTCAGTTGAAGTAGAACATCGAGTGTTTCATAGTGGTGTAGATGTGGCTACCGTCCCATTCTTTGGGTGTCCTAACTATAATGTCAGTGAAAAGAGGTGGTGCGGTTTGTTTGTCTAGGCTCACATTAGACAAGAAGACGTTGGTAAAAGGATGACTTCTACCGAGGATATTGACCAAGTGAGGATGAATTTAGCTTGGAGAATTAGAAAGTTAGAAGATGAAGTTCGAACCCGAAAATTATACATGTTATTGTTGGCTCTGTTTATAATGTTTTTTGCTAGTTTCATGTTGGTATTTAAGGTTTGAGGATGATTTTGTTTTATGTCAAAATTCATTATGGCTTATTACTTTTTGTAAATAATAATAATAATAATAATAATAATAATAATGTTTCAAGAAAAATAACAATGAGTTTTAACAAGTCAAATCCCTGTCATATCAATGACAACTCCCCCACAAAATTAAAGACTAGTTTTAAATTCAAAATACACTAATAACAAGGATAGAGAGTGCCATCAAATCATATAATATATCCAAATAAATAAATGATCTACTGCCATAAACTTAAGCCACAAAATAAAAGTATCATTCACAAAAAGATTCATAATTTAACTATATCTTCATTTCTTTTTTCTCGGTGGCTTGAAGCCGGGCATTGGGACAAATTTCAAGAAGCTGGCTGGTCTAAAAGCTGTGATTGAGCTTGTTCCTTGCAATGGATCTATAGTGACCAATCCTAATGCTGGTGAGGACCTTCTTCTAGTCTACAACTTAGATAGCCTCGTAAGTAGTGCCTATTTCATTTAGATAGTACATAAATTTAGGCTGATGGTGCACAATAATTTTAAATGTGATTTGTTAAAGTAAATGTAACTACCTCTTGAGACTGTTGTGCATCTAAGTAGTTTAGTTGAGAAAGCTTAATCTTAACTTCCTGGACATCAATGGATTGGGGTGTAGAATATGGAGGAGCTTGAGCAGGTGCATCTTGATCCCTACTAGGTGGAGGAACATCAACAGCTTTTGTTACATCAGAATTTGGATCAACAATTGATTCTGGTGTTGTATTTCCTTGTGCATTAGATTTTTTCCTAGCAACAGTGACAGTTGCAGCGGCAGCAGCAAGAGCAACTACAACATTAGCTGATCTCTTCTTTGAACAACCCCTCTTTATGTACCCCTTTTGTAGGCAGTATCTGCAAGTGAAGGGCTTAAATTATCTCTTTAGGTGCCCACTAAGCTTAGATTTCTTGCTTCTTCCATTGTCCGTATCTGCATTCTTTCTCCCTTTCTTTGTGAGTGGTCTAGTCTTTTTCTTGGTCTTTGATGCTTGTGGTCTGTTGTGCTCAGATTTCTCCCAAAGAATTTTTCCAGACAAGAAATTTATGTAATGGCATAAGTGTCTCTATATGAGTTCATGGTGAGCCACTTATGACAAAAATCTTCTGGTCTCTTATTCACTCTTGCAAGAGCTGCACAAGCATGCACATAAGGCACTCCTAAAGAAAACAACAAATAAATGTATCATTAAAGTATTTAATTATTCGCAAGAAAGAGGATCTGAATGCTAGTTAATTACTTGTTAACATCCAAAACTGACATGTACACCGCTGCTTGCCTAAATCCACCATCATGTTTGTTGGATATCCATGCACTTCAAACTTTTCATATGTATAATCTCCAGTCTAGACTGGGATCCAATTTTTAAACTCCTTTTTGATCTTATCCAATCTACTTTGAACCACTGGTGGTAGCTTCCCTACATGGTTGACAAGCTTAACCTTTTTTTTTTAGCTATCGTTCTCATTATGAACATTCTCACCTCCTCAAGTAGAGTGATGATTGGTTTGGCCCTTACTTCTTTAATTCTTGCATTAAAGACCTCGCATGTATTATTGCAGATGTTGTCAAGTTTGGGCTATGACTAAATACTGACTTTGTCCATGACTGACGTTAGGATTTTTGCTAGTAAAGAATTTCATAAAAACAGTCGCATTGTAGATATAGTCTCTAAACTGACAGAAATCCTTTCGTACAAACGTTTTGGTTGTCACAAGTAACAAACCCCTAAATAAATTGATAACCAAAGTATTTAAACCTCGGGTCGTCTTCTCAAGGAATTGCAGGGAAGTATGTTCTTATTATTGGTTATGAGTTTGTAAATTGGGGTTTTGGAAGTAAGGGGGCAGTATGTTGCACAAAAATAATAAGAAAAATAAATAGATAACTATAAAGTAAACTCTTGACAAGGTATGGGAACTGGAAGTCCTATCCTGGTTATCCTTATCAATTGTAATGAGAATTGGATTTTTCTCCCACTTTTTTAACCTCTAACTATGAAGGTAAGTTAAGTGGATGAATTCCAATTTTCAATTAACAATGAGTTTGATAACTCAAGAGTCACCAATTATTTAACCAAGGCCAAAAGGAAAACTATCTACTCGAATGAAAATAATTTGGATAAGTACCAACAACATAAATTAAAGAAAGCAATCATAGATCTGAAATATCTCAAATAACATTAATTTAAAAGAGTAATCTGTAACATGGAAGAGTTCATAAATTAAATTGAGATAAATAAAAATAAAGAACCTGGGATTGAGAGTCACTTCTAAAATTAAGAGAAGTCCTAAATCCTAATCCTAAGAGAGAGAGAGAGAGGAGAGAACCTCTCTCTCTAAAACTACATCTAAAACATGAAAGGTGAATTATGAATAGCATGATTATGAATGGATGTATTCCCCCACTTTATAAACTCTAATCTGTGTTCTTTGGGCCAAAAACTGAGTCAGAAACAGCCCAGAAGTCACTTCCAGCACTTCCTGGTCCGTACAGGTCGCGGAAAAGTGACGCGGCCACATGGCTCATGCGGTCGCGCGGGTTGCGTTCCTGCTAGGTCACGCGTCCGCGTGACTCACGCGTTCGCGTCGCTTGGCGTCGGGGCAGCTATGAGAAATTATATATCAAATCGAAGCCCCGGATGTTAGCTTTCCAACGCAACTAGAACCACGTTGTTTGGACCCTTGTAGCTAAAGTTATAGCCATTTGAGTGCAAAGAGGTCAGGCTGGACAGCTTAGCAATTTCTCTAACTTATTGTATTCATTCCACTTTTGCATGCTTCCTTCCCATCCTCCAAGCCATTCCTACCATGTAATCTCTGAAAACACTTAACACACATATCAAGGCATCTTATAATATCTGAAAACACTTAACACACATATCAAGGCATCTAATGGTAATAAGAGAGGATTAATAATAAGTAAATATAAGTCCAAAGAAACATGTTTTCAATCAAAGCACATAATTAGGAAGGCAAATGTAAAACCATGCAAATAGTATGAATAAGTGGGTAAAGAGTTGATAAAAACCACTCAATTGAGCACAAGATAAACCATGAGATATGGGTTTATCAACCTCCCCACACTTAACATTAGCATGTCCTCATGCTAAGCTCAAGAGAAGCTATAAAGGAATGAAGAGAGATGCAACCTATGAATGCAACTAAATGCAAAATGTTTCTACCTACTTGGTTAAAAATAAATAAGTTCTTCAAGACAAACATGAATTGGATTTCACTAATTCAAATCACAAAATACAATACAAATAACTTGCAAGAAGAAGATAGCTCATGAAAGCAGGGAACATAGAATTGAGCATTGAACCCTTACTGGTAGTGTATATCATTCTAACTCTCAAGTGTCTAGGGTCAATTCTCTCAATTCTCTACTAATCTTGCTTTCTATAGCTTGCTCTTCATCTAACAATCAACAAAAATTTAATGCACCAATACACAAATCAAGAGGTCTTTTAAGGGTTGTAATGGGGTTAGGGTCAAGGTAGGATTGTATTTGGCCAAGTGGACTAAAATTTGAATCCTTAATTAAC
>NC_029775.3:32339539-32348100 GCF_000817695.3 Arachis duranensis
AGTACAACTCATATGCATTGCTTTCACCACTTACTTTGGGGCATTTTGTCCCCTTTCACTTATTTTGCTCTTTTTTTTATAAATTCTTTTTTTCTTTTGTTTTTCTCAATGCATATGATTAATTTATTGAATGCATGAAAAGTGCATGCATACATCAAATAATGGAAATATAGAATTAAGCAAGACAAAGATCACAATTTTAGAGAGAAAAATACACACTAAAGCAAAATTTTTGGTTGATAAAATGCAACCAATTCAAATAGGCTCAAAATCTCACAGGTTTTGTGTGTCCGAACTCTAAACCATGTTCCAAAATAATATTTCTTCAAACAAGTGTAACATTAAATTTTATTCAAATTAGTGAAATGCTCTAAAAGGTTTCTTGAAAAAGAAAATATTACTTTAACCAAGTGGTAAAATATGCAAAAATCAAACAAGTATCCAAATGCAACAACTAATCTACAAAGAAAATTTAAACATTGGTGTTTGAGACAAGAAAGTACTAACCCATAGAGATCGGTATCGACCTCCCCACACTTAAAGATTGCACCGTCCTCGGTGCATGCTGAGATGTGCAAGTGGACAGGTTGTTGCAACTGATGCTTTTCTTCAAGATTTTGCAGATGGACTTGTATGTCTCCCCATGTAAATGTCTTCCGGTTCCCTTTCGGGTGACCATCCTGAAAGAAAAAGGGAAGAAAAAGTAACCCAGTAATAAAGATAAGAAAATAAATGAAGTATGGGTGGGTTAATGCCAAATGATAATGGTCTCATTTACATGGAAGCTTCAACATGTAAGTGAGAAAACAATAGAAGCCATGGCATGCCAGTGGTACAAAATGTACAACAATAGGGAAGAGAGTGTAAGACAATATAAATTCATGTCAATGCAAAATTAATACAAATAACATAAAAGATTAACATTGACTTAAATAGTATTGCCCAACAGTGTAAAACAAGTTACCAAAATAAATTCAAGAAAAGATGAAACAGTTGAATAAGAAAAGATATTTAACACCAATGGAAAAATAAAAATTCAGAAAAGAAAATAAAAACAATATGCACAAAATTAAGATGCGATGAATGAGATATGCAAATAAATTAAGTAAAATAAAATAAAAGATAAGAAGAATGATAAGGGAAAGAAGTAAAGTAATAAAGAAAGAAGAAATAAGAAAAGATAGAAAAACTTAGGATTGGGAAAGAAAAGATAAGATATTTGGCAAATTAGGATAAGCTGTGCGGCGCAAGCGACGCGAACGCGTGGAACACATGGTCGCGCGACTTGCGCTGATACTGATTGATGCGATCGCATCGGTCACGCGGTCGCGTGACACAATTCATGCTACTGGCGCGAGGGCAGCCTCGCGCTCGCACAACTCTCTGTTCAAATTATTATTAGTGCCAAATTTTAAGTGACGCGATCGCATGGGGCATGCGATCGCATGAGTGGGCTCTAGAAGAATGTGACGCACGCGGCCGCGTGGATAGAATTATGCGTTCAGCACCAATCCGGCACCACTCTAGCACAATAATTGGTTGTGCACCCTTTTACGTCGAAATCCAGGGCACGCGGCCGCGTGGGGCACGCAGTCGCGTGGGAGGCGATTTTTCTCATATGACACGGTCGCGTCAGCGACGCGGTCGCATGGGACGATTTGTGCCATTGGCACGCCTCCAGCCACGCTCTCGCGTGACTCTCTGTTCATTTTTTATTTTCTCCCCTCTTCTCGCTGCGCGGACGCGTCGCTGATGCGGTCGCGTCGCGTGGTCCTTTATATATATATATATGCAAGTATGCAGTATGCAATGCTAATATGAATGTTATGCAAAACTCCAGGTTCAATATAATAAAATAAAATAAAACTTGAAAACAAATAAAACTGAATAAAAATGAAAAAGGAATGATCATACCATGGTGGGTTGTCTCCCACCTAGCACTTTTAGTTGAAGTCCTTAAGTTGGACATTTGATGAGCTTCCTGTCATGGTGGCTTATGCTTGCAGTGATCCAGGGATCTCCACTAATGTTTGTATCTCCAGTAACCTCCGGGGTCCCAGACTAAGCACGTAAAGCCCTTACGAATTTTCAAACAGATTCTTAGGCTCCCGAGGTGACAAATGTCAGAACAGATTCCAGGATCCCAAACCTTACCTTTACACCCGTTTTTGTCTTGATCTCCATTTTTCCAGCCGGGTGAAAGGTGATCTGAATTCTCATTGCAGCGACCAAACATCTTCCTAGACCTATTAAGTTGAGCTCTATACCAACCCTTGCGTTTAAACTTAAAGCTTCCAACCATAATGAACCTTGCAGGACAATTCTTACCACTGGCCATCTTCCACTTACTCTTAATGTCACAAAGAGCTCTAAGTTGACCATCTGTCTCCAGTAGCCCATATTCAAGTGGAATTAGAAAGCTAAGGGATATGAATTTTACCCACTTGAATGTTGTGAAGGATGATGGCGACTTAGGGGGAGGTATTTTTAATGAGATTGCAAGCTCCACTCCCTTGTGCTCTTCTTCGACATCTTCCACCTCTTGGCAATCTTCTTCAATATCAACCTCGTCCTCTTGGTGGATTTTTTCTAATTCAATCTCTTCTTCAGTGTTCACCAAGGGCAAGGGAGGTTGTGCTTCTTCTTCTGTAATCTCCATGTCAAGTCCAATGGGAGAGGATTCAAATGTAGATAAGAATTCATTAATGATTGAATCCATCTCTTGATCGTCTCCTTCAAAGTCTTCAACCATGATATGCTTTGGAGGTTGTACACCCTCCTCAACATCAGCTTCAAACATCTTTGAAGGATGCTCTATAACTTGACTTTCCCATGGAGGTTTAGCATCTCCTAAGTCTTCAACCACTTCTTCCTCTGCAACTATTATGGCTTCCTCTACTTGTTCCAATACAAAGCCATGTTCCTCGTTGTCCTCTGGAGTTTCTAGTATCTCCTTCATACTACGTTCTTCATTAGATTGCCCACATGAAGCCATGCGGGTTCCTTGAGTATCTGAATGTCGGGAAGCTAATTGCTTTAACTTCTCCACTATTGCTTGCTCCAATTGATGAAGGATTGCAGTACATTGTTTCATTGATTCTTCGAGGCTAACCTGTGATTCTGACTTTGATGGATATGGGTAATGTGTATGGAGGAGTGGTGGTTTGTGGGAGTATTTGGATTGGTATTGGGGTGGTTCTATATATGGTTCATATGGCTCATAAGGTGGTTGGTATGGTGGTTGAGGGTTAGAGTCATATGGAGGTGAATGGCGGAAAGGGGCTTGTGAGTATGGTGGTTCAAAATTATATTGAGGAGGAGGGGTTTCATAGGCATATGGTGGGTCTTGTTGGTAACTACAAAGGGGTCCACCATATCTATCATCTTAGTATGCATTGTAGAATGGTTGTTGATAGTCCATTGGAGGTGGTTGTTGCCACGATGGTTGTTCAAATCCTTGTGGCTCCTCTCATCTTTGATTGTTCCAGCCATGGTGCATGTTGTCATTATAATCTCCTCTTCCTCCAACATAATTATAACCAGACTCATAGCCAAAGGGGTGAGAGTTCATGGTAGTAAGAGAAAATAAAAGCAAAAATTAATAAAAAGAAAATATTTTGAAAAAGATATAATTTTTGAAAAAGATAGGAAAAAAATTTTTTTAAAAAATTTTTTTTGAAAAATATTTACAATAACCAATAATAAGGCACACGTTTGTAATTCCCTGGCAACTGTGCCATTTTGACGTTAGGATTTTTGCCAGTAAAGAATTTCATAAAAACAGTCGTATTGTAGATATAGTCTCTAAACTGACAGAAATCCCTTTGTACAAACATTTTGGTTGTCACAAGTAACAAACCCCTAAATAAATTGATAACCGAAGTATTTAAACCTCAGGTCGTCTTCTCAAGGAATTGCAGGGAAGTATGTTCTTATTATTGGTTATGAGTTTGTAAATTGGGGTTTTGGAAGTAAGGGGGCAGTATGTTGCACAAAAAAAATAAGAAAAATAAATAGATAACTATAAAGTAAACTCTTGGCAAGGTATGGGAACTGGAAGTCCTATCCTGGTTATCCTTATCAATTGTAATGAGAATTGGATTTTTCTTCCACTTTTTTAACCTCTAACTATGAAGGTAAGTTAAGTGGATGAATTTCAATTTCCAATTAACAATGAGTTTGATAACTCAAGAGTCACCAATTATTTAACCAAGGCCAAAAGGAAAACTATCTACTCGAATGAAAATAATTTGGATAAGTACCAACAACATAAATTAAAGAAAGCAATCATAGATCTAAAATATCTCAAATAACATTAATTTAAAAGAGTAATCTGTAACATGGAAGAGTTCATAAATTAAATTGAGATAAATAAAAATAAAGAACCTGGGATTGAGAGTCACTCCTAAAACTAAGAGAAGTTCTAAATCCTAATCCTAAGAGAGAGAAAGGAGAGAACCTCTCTCTCTAAAACTACATCTAAAACATGAAAGGTGAATTATGAATAGCATGATTATGAATGGATGCATTCCCCCACTTTATAAACTCTAATCTGTGTTCTCTGGGCCAAAAACTGAGTCAGAAACAGCCCAGAAGTCACTTCCAGCGCTTCCTGGTCCGTACAGGTCGCGGAAAAGTGACGCGGCCGCATGGCTCACGCAGTCGTGCGGGTTGCGTTCCTGCTAGGTCACGCGTCCGCGTGACTCACACGTTCGTGTCACCTGGCGTCGGAGTGATGACAAGTCATCATATACCCATTTTTCAAGCTAATTTCACTTGTTTTGTTAGTCTTTATGCACTTTCTTGCTTCTTAAGTAAGTGATTTGGAGTGAAAATGCACAACTTCTTTAAATCAAGCAACCACCATGAAATTAATGTTAATCCATGATGTTTAAGCTAATTTTAATTGAATTTTAATTGATTTATAAGCCTCTTGAATTTAGTGATACTTTGAGTGGTTGTTTTGGTTTATTGTAGGTGAAGAAAAGGAAAAAAGGAAAAAGCGTAGCCTAAGGAAGTGTGGCCCAAGGAAAAGAAAGTGTGGTCAAAGAGAGAAGAAGTGTGGCGCACAACATGAGGAGAGGCAAACATTGCCCTCCACAAGGGCACATTGCCCTCTAGGAGGGCAACATAAGGGAACCAAGCATGAAAGGCAACTCTGCCCTGCCCACTACAAGGGCAGAGCACAAATCTGTGCCTTGGAATCAAGAGGAACAAAACCTTGCCCTGCCCTCCACAAGGGCAGTATCGGGCTCACCAAGGGAGAAATTCAAAGGAAATTGTCTCCAAATGCTTGCCACAAGAGTTGAACACGGGACCATGAGGAAGCAAGGAACTAAGGGGCATTACCGTGCCAAGAAACCAAGGAAAATGATTGAGCGTGTGTCTCTGCCCAGATTCGAACACGGGCCTTCATTTTGGAAACACTGCCCTACCCTCCGCGAGGGCAGGGCAGCATTTTGTTGATGCATGGATCTGGCGCACCAAAGCTCAAATCTGGCGCACCAAATCATGACCCTGGCAGCACCAGCACGCACCACACACGATCCTGGCAGCACCAATTTTTCCTGCCCTGCCCTCCGTGAGGGCAGGGCAGCATTCTGCGCACCAAGGCACGTTCCTGGCAGCACCAGCACGCACCAAAGCTCAAATCTGGCGCACTACAGCTTGAATCTGGCGCACCAATTTTTCCTGCCCTGCCCTCTGCGCGGGCAGGGCAGCGTTTTGCGCACCAAGCCGCACCAACATGCACCAGGCCGCACCAAAGCCGCACCAACATGCACCAAATCCTGCCCTGCCCTCCACAAGGGCAGGGCAGCCTCCTGGAAGCAATCTTTTGGGCGAAAAATTAAATTAAAAATCCAATTTAATTCATTTCTTCACCAAATCAAAAGCCCATCCAAATCCAAAAATCCAAGAATAGAAAGTGTATAAATAGGAGCTAGTTTGATGTAGTTAGGACTTTTACTTTCACTTTTGAATTTTGGAATTTACTTTTTACTTGATTTTGGGGAATTTCATACCTCCTTTGGAGCTTTGAATTCTGCAAATTCTCTTGGTGACTTCACTGAGATTTCAGAGAATTGGGGAGGAGAATTGATCTCTCTTCTTCCTCATTCTCGCTTGGGTCTTTTTAATTTCCTTGTTTTGGGTTTTGAGTGTGAAGAGTTGAGGAAATTCTGTCTCAACCTCCATTCAAAATCTCCCTAATTTCTTTCTGCACAATTTAATCGAATTTCAATTTCCTTTACTTCTTCGTCTTCAATTTCTTGTCAATTGCTTTGTGAGCTTGGATCTGGAAAGGCAATTGAGATCTAGGCTTTGCTACCTAGTCTCTGAAGACCTGAGATCCCAATTTACTTTTGGTTCTTCTGTGAACCTCTGCTGCACTTTATTTCCTTTCTGTTCGAATTCTCATTGCTTCTGATTCAATTTCTGCTCTCTTAATTGTTGCAATTTACTTTCTCTTTGTTTAGATTCTGCAATCCCAGTCCTCAAATCCTTTTTACATTCAAGCAATTTACATTCTTACTAACACACTAACTGTTTGAATTTTTGCTTAAACTAACTAAAACTTCATTCTAGCTATAGATTGAAGTTTCATTGGTTTTCTGGATCTGTGTGTTTATTGTTGTGTGTTTGTATGTCAGGTACAGGAAGATCTTCCCTTGTCCTCTCTGAAATTAACCAAAGAACTCTTCGGAGAATAAGAAGAGATGAAAGAGGGAAGAAGGTTATTGGAGAGGAAGAATCTGAGGAGGAATTCCAAGAGATGGAAGGAGATCTCAATCAACCAGGAGAAGGAGCCAACAATAATCAACAACAACGAAGAGTCTTGGCTTCATACACATTTGCAAATGCTAGACACTGTGGAAGTAGCATTCTTCCTCCTAATGTCAATGCAAACAATTTTGAACTAAAGCCACAACTCATCACTTTGGTTCAAAACAATTGTTCTTTTGGAGGAGGGCCTTTGGAGGATCCAAATCAACATTTGTCTACCTTCTTGAGGATCTGTGACACGGTGAAAACCAATGGTGTACCTCCTGATAGCTACAAGTTGTTGCTCTTCCCATTCTCTCTCAGAGATAAAGCCACTCAATGGCTAGAGACCTTTCCAAAAGAAAGCATCAACACTTGGGATGACTTGGTGAGCAAGTTTCTTGCCAAATTCTATCCCCCTCAAAGAATCCTAAGGTTGAAGACTGAGGTTCAAACGTTCACTCAATTGGAGGCTGAGAATTTATATGAAGCATAGGAAAGATATAAGGCTCTATTGAGGAAATGTCCACCAGATATGTTCACTGAGTGGGACAAGTTGCAGAACTTCTATGAAGGACTCACTCTTAAAGCTCAAGAAGCACTTGATCACTCAGCTGGAGGCTCCTTGCAACTCATGAAGACCACAGAGGAAGCTCAAAACCTCATTGACATGGTGGCCAATAACCAATATTTCTTTGCTCATCAAAGACAACGCCAACCATCACAAAGAAGAGGTCATCAAAGACAACGCCAACCATCACAGAGAAGAGGAGTAATGGAGTTGGAAGGAGTGGATTCAATTTTAGCTCAAAACAAGATGATGCAGCAGCAGATTCAACAACAGTTTGAGCAAATGGCCAAAAGAATTGATGGCTTGCAAGTTGCATCAGTGAGTGCCACAAGCCAACCACCAACTACTTGGGTGCAAGGTGAAGAAACTCAAGAGGAACAACAGCAAGAGCAAGTCCAGTACATGCACAACCAAAATTCTGGAACAAATGAAGTCTATGGTGATACTTACAATCCATCTTGGAAGAACCATCCCAACCTCAGATGGGGAGATAACCATAATCAAAACCAACAACCATGGCCAAGAAACACAGGCCAAATGGCAAAGAAACACAGGCCAGAACAATTGGAAAAACACAAACCATAACCCCCAGCCAAACACTAACCAAAATACATATAGAAAACCACAAAATAACTACCCCAACTCTAACCATTATCCACCTAACAACCACCCAACAAATCAGAATACCTATCATCATCCATCAACACCCCAAAACCAACCAAATTCACAAGAATCCCAGAGGATTACCAATCTAGAGCTGCTCATGGAGAAAATGATGAAGAACCAAGAATTAACAACAAAGAACCAAGAAGCTTCAATGAAGAACTTGGAAAGGCAAATTGGGCAAATCTCCAAAAAGATTTCTGTTGAAAAACCATCAAGTTCACTACCTAGTGACACCATTCCCAACCCAAAGGAAGAATGCAAGGTCGTGCAATTAAGAAGTGGAAAAGTGTTAGTGGATGGCAACCAAGGAGCAACCAAGCATAATGACAATGAGCCAATAAAGAATGATGAAAACATCAACGAAGACATGATAAGCAAGAATGCTCCAGAAAAACTCACAGAGGAAGACAACAACCCACAGAATTTGAAGAAAGAAAAGCAAATCTTGGAAAAAGCAATTCCGAAACAGCATCAAGTGGAGAAGAGCTCAACACCACCACTGCCATATCCACAGAGATTTCACAAAGAGACAAAGGATCATCATTTCCACAAATTTCTTGAA
>NC_029775.3:32350476-32352369 GCF_000817695.3 Arachis duranensis
AAGGGACAGGAAAGGCACTGAAAATCTAGTTGCTGATCATTTGTCAAGGCTGCCACCAGAAACAATTCAAAAGGCCTCATTGCCTGTGAATGAAAGCTTCCCAGATGAACATCTCATGCTGATCCAACAAACACCATGGTTCGCTGATATAGCAAACTACAAAGTAGGGAGAAAGATACCGCAAGAATTCACTAAGCAACAAGTGAGGAAACTAGTCAATGAAGCAAAGAAGTTCTTGTGGGACGAACCCTATCTATTCAGAAGGTGCTCTGATGGAATAATCAGGAGATGTATTCCTGAAAGTGAAATAAGAGATATATTATGGCATTGCCATGGCTCAGCTTATGGTGGACACTTTGGTCCAGAAAGAACAGCAGCAAAGATATTACAAAGTGGTTTCTATTGGCCAACCATTTTCAAAGATGCCAGGGAGTTTGTCCACCAATGTAATGAATGCCAAAGAGCAGGAGGACTAACAAGAAGGAACGAGATGCCACAAAACTTCATTTTGGAAGTAGAATTGTTTGATCTATGGGGCATTGATTTCATGGGACCTTTTCCCCCTTCTTATTCATTTAGATATATCTTGGTAGCAGTGGAGTATGTTTCAAAATGGGTGGAAGCCATAGCCACAACTACCTGTGATGCACAAATTGTCCTTCAATTCCTAAAAAAGCACATCTTTACTAGATATGGAGTACCCAAGGGTCTCATCAGTGATGGTGGTGATCATTTTTGTAACAAACAAATGGAGAAACTTCTCCACAAATATGGAGTTATTCATAAGGTAGCCACACCATATCACCCTCAAACTAATGGGCAGGCAGAATTAGCAAACAGGTAACTGAAGAAGATCCTAGAAAAAACAGTCGGTAGCACAAGAAAGGATTGGGCTAGGAAGTTGGAAGATGCACTTTGGGCATACAGAACAGCTTTCAAAACACCTATTGGGAAGTCCCCATTTCAGCTGTTATATGGCAAATCTTGTCATCTTCCTGTAGAGCTTGAGCACAAAGCCTTTTGGGCCACCAAACTTCTAAATTTGGATTCTGAAGCAGCAGGAGAGAAAAGATTGTTGCAGCTGAATGAGCTAGATGAGTTTAGGCTAGAAGCCTAGGAAAATACCAAGATATACAAGGAGAAAACTAAGAGATGGCATGACAGGAAGATTTTGAAGAAAGAATTCAAACCTGGACAACAAGTACTCCTGTATAACTCACGGCTCAAGATATTCCCTGGCAAGCTTAAGTCTAAGTGGACTGGTCCATACTTGGTGACTAAGGTTTTTCCTTATGGGAGTATTGAATTGCTAGATGAAGCAACAAAGATTCGGTTTACAGCAAATGGTCATAGAGCAAAACCGTACCTAGGGGGGCAATGGAACAAAGAGAAGGAGGTCCAGAACCTGAATCCCTCTTGAAGCAAAAATGAAGATGTCAAGCTAATGACAATAAAAGAGCGCTTGTTGGGAGGCAACCCAACCTGAGGTAGTTTTCTTTTTCATAGCTTTTCAATAAAAATGTTGAATAATTAGTATGCATTGCAAGGAGCTAAGTTTGGTGTTGCACACCAAAACAATTTGAGGGAGAATGAAAACTTCTAAGTTTGGTGTTCCACCAAAAATATCATTTAAGAACACATTCTCACCTCTTGCATGATTCTAGCTCCAAGCAATCAAACATTATTCAACTGTTGAATTGTTTTCTAGCTTTAATTTTATTAACCTTTAGCAAGGATACATGGTTTCAAATATGGTTAACTTGGTACAGCTGAGACAGTGGCAAAACAATCAAGTTTGGTGTTCACACACCAAAATAAATCCTAGAGCCACACTCAATTTATGCATACTAACCATGCACTTAAGGGCTTGAGAAGCAAGCAACTTTTGAGAAT